>NC_068432.1:45777313-46067313 GCF_023373465.1 Oncorhynchus keta
CAGTGTGGCTTGGTTGGGTTGTGTTTCGGAGGACGCAAGGCTCTCGGCCTTTGCCTCTCCCGAGTCCGTAGGGGAGTTTCCGTGATGAGACTAACTACCAAATTGGATACCATGAAATTGAGAAAAAGGGGTAAAAAATTAAATATACCCTGATAGGGGGGGGGGTCTATGGTCCCCCTCTGTCCTCACCTCTCCTTGCTGCCCTCGGGGAGGGGGTCTATGGTTCTCTCCCTGTCCTCACCTCTCCTTGCTGCCCTCGGGGAGGGGGTCTATGGTCCTCTCCCTGTCCTCACCTCTCCTTGCTGCCCTCGGGGAGGGGGTCTATGGTCCTCTCCCTGTCCTCACCTCTCCTTGCTGCCCTTGGGGAGGGGGTCTATGGTTCTCTCCCTGTCCTCACCTCTCCTTGCTGCCCTCGGGGAGGGGGTCTATGGTCCCCCTCTGTCCTCACCTCTCCTTGCTGCCCTCGGGGAGGGGGTCTATGGTTCTCTCCTGTCCTCACCTCTCCTTGCTGCCCTTGGGGAGGGGTCTATGGTCCCCCTCTGTCCTCACCTCTCCTTGCTGCCCTCGGGGAGGGGGGTCTATGGTCCCCCTCTGTCCTCACCTCTCCTTGCTGCCCTCGGGGAGGGGGTCTATGGTTCTCTCCCTGTCCTCACCTCTCCTTGCTGCCCTTTGGGAGGGGGTCTATGGTTCTCTCCTGTCCTCACCTCTCCTTGCTGCCCTCGGGGGAGGGGGTCTATGGTTCTCTCCCTGTCCTCACCTCTCCTTGCTGCCCTCGGGAGGGGGTCTATGGTTCTCTCCTGTCCTCACCTCTCCTTGCTGCCCCCGGGGAGGGGGTCTATGGTTCTCTCCTGTCCTCACCTCTCCTTGCTGCCCTCGGGGGGAGGGGGTCTATGGTTCTCTCCTGTCCTCACCTCTCCTTGCTGCCCTTGGGGAGGGGGTCTATGGTTCTCTCCCTGTCCTCACCTCTCCTTGCTGCCCTTGGGGAGGGGGTCTATGGGTATCTCCCTGTCCTCACCTCTCCTTGCTGCCCCGGGAGGGGGGCTATGGTCCCCCTGTCCTCACCTCTCCTTGCTGCCCTCGGGGAGGGGGTCTATGGTCCCCCTCTGTCCTCACCTCTCCTTGCTGCCCTCGGGGAGGGGGTCTATGGTTCTCTCCCTGTCCTCACCTCTCCTTGTTGCCCTCGGGGAGGGGGTCTATGGTTCTCTCCCTGTCCTCACCTCTCCTTGCTGCCCTCGGGGAGGGGGTCTATGGTTCTCTCCCTGTCCTCACCTCTCCTTGCTGCCCTCACCCTCAGGAGGGGAGGGGGTCTATGGTTCTCTCCTGTCCTCACCTCTCCTTGCTGCCCCGGGGAGAGGGGGTCTATGGTCCCCCTCTGTCCTCACCTCTCCTTGTTGCCCTCGGGGAGGAGGGGGTCTATGGTTCTCTCCCTGTCCTCACCTCTCCTTGCTGCCCTGGGGGAGGGGGTCTATGGTTCTCTCCCTGTCCTCACCTCTCCTTGCTGCCCTCGGGGAGGGGGTCTATGGTTCTCTCCCTGTCCTCACCTCTCCTTGCTGCCCTTGGGGAGGGGGTCTATGGTTCTCTCCCTGTCCTCACCTCTCCTTGCTGCCCTCGGGGAGGGGGTCTATGGTTCTCTCCTGTCCTCACCTCTCCTTGCTGCCCCCGGGGGGGGTCTATGGTCCCCCCTGTCCTCACCTCTCCTTGCTGCCCTTGGGGAGGGGGTCTATGGTTCTCTCCCTGTCCTCACCTCTCCTTGCTGCCCCGGGGAGGGGGTCTATGGTTCTCTCCCTGTCCTCACCTCTCCTTGCTGCCCTTGGGGAGGGGGTCTATGGTTCTCTCCCTGTCCTCACCTCTCCTTGCTGCCCTTGGGGAGGGGGTCTATGGTTCTCTCCCTGTCCTCACCTCTCCTTGCTGCCCTCGGGGAGGGGGTCTATGGTTCTCTCCCTGTCCTCACCTCTCCTTGCTGCCCCGGGGAGGGGGTCTATGGTTCTCTCCCTGTCCTCACCTCTCCTTGCTGCCCTCGGGGAGGGGGTCTATGGTCCCCCTCTGTCCTCACCTCTCCTTGCTGCCCTCGGGAGGGGGTCTATGGTTCTCTCCCTGTCCTCACCTCTCCTTGCTGCCCCGGGGAGGGGTCTATGGTTCTCTCCCTGTCCTCACCTCTCCTTGCTGCCCTCGGGAGAGGGGTCTATGGTCCCCCTCTGTCCTCACCTCTCCTTGCTGCCCTCGGGGAGGGGGTCTATGGTTCTCTCCCTGTCCTCACCTCTCCTTGCTGCCCTCGGGGAGGGGGTCTATGGTTCTCTCCCTGTCCTCACCTCTCCTTGCTGCCCTCTGGAAGGGGGGGTCCCCCTCTGTCCTCACCTCTCCTTGCTGCCCCCTCCCCTGGTCCCCCTCTGTCCTCACCTCTCCTTGCTGCCCTCGGGGAGGGGGTCTATGGTCCCCCTCTGTCCTCACCTCTCCTTGCTGCCCTCGGGGAGGGGGTCTATGGTTCCCCTCTGTCCTCACCTCTCCTTGCTGCCCTCGGGAAGGGGGTCTATGGTTCTCTCCCTGTCGCCCTTGGGGAGGGGGGTCTATGGTTCTCTCCCTGTCCTCACCTCTCCTTGCTGCCCCGGGGAGGGGGTCTATGGTTCTCTCCTGTCCTCACCTCTCCTTGCTGCCCTTGGGGAGGGGGTCTATGGTTCTCTCCCTGTCCTCACCTCTCCTTGCTGCCCTCGGGAGGGGGTCTATGGTTCTCTCCCTGTCCTCACCTCTCCTTGCTGCCCCCGGGGAGGGGGTCTATGGTCCCCTCTGTCCTCACCTCTCCTTGTTGCCCTCGGGAGGAGGGGGTCTATGGTTCTCTCCTGTCCTCACCTCTCCTTGCTGCCCTAGGGGAGGGGGTCTATGGTTCTCTCCCTGTCCTCACCTCTCCTTGCTGCCCTCGGGAGGGGGGGTCTATGGTTCTCTCCCTGTCCTCACCTCTCCTTGCTGCCCTTGGGGAGGGGGTCTATGGTTCTCTCCCTGTCCTCACCTCTCCTTGCTGCCCTCGGGGAGGGGGTCTATGGTTCTCTCCCTGTCCTCACCTCTCCTTGCTGCCCCCGGGAGGGGGGTCTATGGTCCCCTCTGTCCTCACCTCTCCTTGCTGCCCTTGGGGAGGGGGTCTATGGTTCTCTCCCTGTCCTCACCTCTCCTTGCTGCCCTCGGGGAGGGGGTCTATGGTTCTCTCCCTGTCCTCACCTCTCCTTGCTGCCCTTGGGGAGGGGGTCTATGGTTCTCTCCCTGTCCTCACCTCTCCTTGCTGCCCTTGGGGAGGGGGTCTATGGTTCTCTCCCTGTCCTCACCTCTCCTTGCTGCCCTCGGGGAGGAGGGGGTCTATGGTTCTCTCCCTGTCCTCACCTCTCCTTGCTGCCCTCGGGGAGGGGGTCTATGGTTCTCTCCCTGTCCTCACCTCTCCTTGCTGCCCTCGGGGAGGGGGTCTATGGTCCCCCTCTGTCCTCACCTCTCCTTGCTGCCCTCGGGGAGGGGGTCTATGGTTCTCTCCCTGTCCTCACCTCTCCTTGCTGCCCCCGGGGAGGGAGTCTATGGTTCTCTCCTGTCCTCACCTCTCCTTGCTGCCCTCGGGAGGGGGTCTATGGTCCCCCTCTGTCCTCACCTCTCCTTGCTGCCCTCGGGGAGGGGGTCTATGGTTCTCTCCCTGTCCTCACCTCTCCTTGCTGCCCTCGGGAGGGGTCTATGGTTCTCTCCCTGTCCTCACCTCTCCTTGCTGCCCTCTGGAAGGGGGTCTATGGTCCCCCTCTGTCCTCACCTCTCCTTGCTGCCCCCGGGAGGGGGTCTATCCCCCTCTGTCCTCACCTCTCCTTGCTGCCCTCGGGGAGGGGGTCTATGGTCCCCCTCTGTCCTCACCTCTCCTTGCTGCCCTCGGGAGGGGGTCTATGGTTCCCCTCTGTCCTCACCTCTCCTTGCTGCCCTCGGGAAGGGGGTCTATGGTTCTCTCCCTGTCGCCCTTGGGGAGGGGGTCTATGGTTCTCTCCCTGTCCTCACCTCTCCTTGCTGCCCTCGGGGAGGGGGTCTATGGTTCTCTCCCTGTCCTCACCTCTCCTTGCTGCCCCCGGGGAGGGGGTCTATGGTCCCCCTCTGTCCTCACCTCTCCTTGCTGCCCTCTGGAAGGGGGTCTATGGTCCCCCTCTGTCCTCACCTCTCCTTGCTGCCCTCGGGGAGGGGGTCTATGGTTCTCTCCCTGTCCTCACCTCTCCTTGCTGCCCCGGGAGGGGGTCTATGGTCCCCCTCTGTCCTCACCTCTCCTTGCTGCCCTTGGGGAGGGGGTCTATGGTTCTCTCCCTGTCCTCACCTCTCCTTGCTGCCCTCGGGGAGGGGGTCTATGGTCCCCCTCTGTCCTCACCTCTCCTTGCTGCCCTCGGGGAGGGGGTCTATGGTCCCCCTCTGTCCTCTCCCTGCTGCCCTCGGGAGGGGGTCTATGGTCCCCTCCTGTCCTCACCTCTCCTTGCTGCCCTCGGGGAGGGGGTCTATGGTTCTCTCCTGTCCTCACCTCTCCTTGCTGCCCTCGGGGAGGGGGTCTATGGTTCCCCCTGTCCTCACCTCTCCTTGCTGCCCTCGGGAGGGGGTCTATGGTTCTCTCCCTGTCCTCACCTCTCCTTGCTGCCCTCGGGGAGGGGGTCTATGGTCCCCTCTGTCCTCACCTCTCCTTGCTGCCCTCGGGAGGGGGTCTATGGTTCCTCCTCTGTCCTCACCCTCCTTGCTGCCCTCGGGAAGGGGGTCCTCTCCTTGCTGCCCTCGGGGAGGGGGTCTATGGTTCTCTCCCTGTCCTCACCTCTCCTTGCTGCCCCGGGGAGGGGGTCTATGGTCACCCTCTGTCCTCACCTCTCCTTGCTGCCCTCGGGGAGGGGGTCTATGGTTCTCTCCCTGTCCTCACCTCTCCTTGCTGCCCTTGGGGGGGGGTCTATGGTTCTCTCCCTGTCCTCACCTCTCCTTGCTGCCCTTGGGGAGGGGGTCTATGGTTCTCTCCTGTCCTCACCTCTCCTTGCTGCCCTTGGGGAGGGGTCTATGGTTCTCTCCCTGTCCTCACCTCTCCTTGCTGCCCTTGGGGAGGGGGTCTATGGTTCTCTCCCTGTCCTCACCTCTCCTTGCTGCCCTTGGGGAGGGGGTCTATGGTTCCCCCTGTCCTCACCTCTCCTTGCTGCCCTCGGGGAGGGGGTCTATGGTTCTCTCCCTGTCCTCACCTCTCCTTGCTGCCCTTGGGGAGGGGGTCTATGGTTCTCTCCCTGTCCTCACCTCTCCTTGCTGCCCTCTGGAAGGGGGTCTATGGTTCTCTCCCTGTCCTCACCTCTCCTTGCTGCCCTCGGGGAGGGGGTCTATGGTTCTCTCCCTGTCCTCACCTCTCCTTGCTGCCCTCTGGAGGGGGTCTATGGTCCCCCTCTGTCCTCACCTCTCCTTGCTGCCCTCGGGAGGGGGTCTATGGTTCTCTCCCTGTCCTCACCTCTCCTTGCTGCCCTCGGGGAGGGGTCTATGGTTCTCTCCCTGTCCTCACCTCTCCTTGCTGCCCTCGGGGAGGGGGGGTCTATGGTCCCCCTCTGTCCTCACCTCTCCTTGCTGCCCTCGGGGAGGGGGTCTATGGTTCTCTCCCTGTCCTCACCTCTCCTTGCTGCCCTCGGGAGGGGGTCTATGGTTCTCTCCTGTCCTCACCTCTCCTTGCTGCCCCCTATGGTTCCCCTCCCTGTCCTCACCTCTCCTTGCTGCCCTCGGGAGGGGGTCTATGGTCCCCCTGTCCTCACCTCTCCTTGCTGCCCTCGGGAGGAGGGGGTCTATGGTCTCTCCCTGTCCTCACCTCTCCTTGCTGCCCTCGGGAGGAGGGGGTCTATGGTTCTCTCCCTGTCCTCACCTCTCCTTGTCCTATGGTCCCCTCTGTCCTCACCTCTCCTTGCTGCCCTCGGGAGGGGGTCTATGGTTCTCTCCCTGTCCTCACCTCTCCTTGCTGCCCTCACCCTCAGGAGGGGGAGGGGGGGTCTATGGTTCTCTCCCTGTCCTCACCTCTCCTTGCTGCCCCTCGGGGGGGGGGGGTCTATGGTTCTCTCCCTGTCCTCACCTCTCCTTGCTGCCCTCGGGGGGGGGGTCTATGGTTCTCTCCCTGTCCTCACCTCTCCTTGCTGCCCTCCTGGGGTGAGGGGGGTCTATGGTTCTCTCCCTGTCCTCACCTCTCCTTGTTGCCCTCGGGGGTGGGGGTCTATGGTTCTCTCCCTGTCCTCACCTCTCCTTGCTGCCCTCGGGGAGGGGGGGTCTATGGTTCTCTCCCTGTCCTCACCTCTCCTTGCTGCCCTCGGGGAGGGGGTCTATGGTTCTCTCCCTGTCCTCACCTCTCCTTGCTGCCCTCGGGGAGGAGGGGGTCTATGGTTCTCCCTGTCCTCACCTCTCCTTGCTGCCCTCGGGGAGGGGGTCTATGGTTCTCTCCCTGTCCTCACCTCTCCTTGCTGCCCTCGGGGAGGGGGTCTATGGTTCTCTCCCTGTCCTCACCTCTCCTTGCTGCCCTCGGGGAGGGGGTCTATGGTTCTCTCCTGTCCTCACCTCTCCTTGCTGCCCTCGGGGGGGGTCTATGGTTCTCTCCCTGTCCTCACCTCTCCTCCTTGCTGCCCTCTTGGGGGGAGGGGGTCTATGGTTCTCTCCCTGTCCTCACCTCTCCTTGCTGCCCCGGGGAGGGGGTCTATGGTCCCCCTCTGTCCTCACCTCTCCTTGTTGCCCTCGGGGAGGAGGGGGTCTATGGTTCTCTCCCTGTCCTCACCTCTCCTTGCTGCCCTCGGGGAGGGGGTCTATGGTTCTCTCCCTGTCCTCACCTCTCCTTGCTGCCCTCACCCTCAGGAGGGGGGTCTATGGTTCTCTCCCTGTCCTCACCTCTCCTTGCTGCCCTCACCCTCAGGGGGGGGGGGGGGGTCTATGGGTATCTCCCTGTCCTCACCTCTCCTTGCTGCCCTCGGGGAGGGGGTCTATGGGTATCTCCACATACAGAGCATTCCCACTCAGCACCGCGTCCCAGTTGATCACCCTGGAAACAGTGAGGCGGCTCTGGAAGTGGAGTATCCCGGGGCGACCGTTCCCCGCCGGCTCCGCTGTCACCGTCAAGTTCTGGAAAACCAAAATGGAAGGAAACAGAAGGACCGTTAATGATTAAAGACAACTTCATGGTTGTGTTCACTAGAGCACACCGTTTCAATAGAAAGGGAATAGCTGTGTTGTTTGTTATTGGACAAGTTCAGGCACTACCTCACGGTTTTAAATGTATATATATTTTTGTAATACTGGGTGAGTCACCATTGAGACCAGGGAGCCCTGTGAACATGAACAGACAAATAAATAATAGACAAGACGAATCAAAACAAACATCACCTCCCTTAAACTCAATCTAAACTGTCCAAAGGAGGCCAGTGAGTCTAATTTCAAGGTGGCCCAAAGGCTATTCCTTGAGATGGGGGCATAATAGTATCACCGCCTGGTACGGCAACTGCTCCGCCCTCAACCGTAAGGCTCTCCAGAGGGTAGTGAGGTCTGCACAACGCATCACCGGGGGCAAACTACCTGCCCTCCAGGACACCTACACCACCCGATGTTACAGGAAGGCCATAAAGATCATCAAGGACATCAACCACCCGAGCCACTGCCTGTTCACCCCGCTATCATCCAGAAGGCGAGGTCAGTACAGGTGCATCAAAGCTGGGACCGAGAGACTGAAAAACAGCTTCTATCTCAAGGCCATCAGACTGTTAAACAGCCACCACTAACATTGAGTGGCTGCTGCCAACACACTGACTCAACTCCAGCCACTTTAATAATGGGAATTGATGGGAAATGATGTAAATATATCACTAGCCACTTTAAACAATGCTACCTTGTATAATGTTACTTACCCTACATTATTCATCTCATATGCATACGTATATACTGTACTCTACATCATCGACTGCATCCTTATGTAACACATGTATCACTAGCCACTTTAACTATGCCACTTTGTTTACTTTGTCTACATACTCATCTCATATGTATATACTGTACTCGATACCATCTACTGTATGCTGCCCTGTACCATCACTCATTCATATATCCTTATGTACATATTCTTTATCCCCTTACACTGTGTATAAGACAGTAGTTTTGGAATTGTTAGTTAGATTACTTGTTGGTTATCACTGCATTGTCGGAACTAGAAGCACAAGCATTTCGCTACACTCGCATTAATATCTGCTAACCATGTGTATGTGACAAATAAAATTTGATTTGATTTACTAACTCAAATCAGTGGAGAACCCACGGGATCCCCAGAACCAGCCAGTCCAGAGAGTGGAGGTATTAGCTGGAGGTCTCACAGGTCTCCACTGACCCGGGGGGAAATTATTTCCGTTTTTATGCCCTCAGCTCATGTAATAGCCTTTCAAGAAGGGCTTGGTAGTCAACCAAATAATTACTAATGAATCATAGTCAGTAGAGGGTGATGGGATCTTTCCTATACAGTACCAGTACGCGATTTCATTTGTAGTGTGTCGGTCAACCTGCACACTGCAATAGGACATGCTAGTAGCAGAGAGAGTGAGCCTGCATGTCTGTCAACAATATCAGCCTTGTGTTGTACAGACTCCCCTATTATTTCACACAGATAGCTAACAGAGCCATCACATGACAGGATGTGGCCATGGCATCACCATGAAAACAAGAGTTTCTCTCTCATTCCTTCCTGAAATGTCAGGTTGTTTTGACCACTGAGTGAATGACAACGACCTGTGTGTAATTGTTGCCTGTTTTGTTTTGTTGTGTATGTGTTCCAAAATGGCACCCTATTCCCTATATACGGCTCTAGTCAAAAGTAGTGCACTCTAAACCCTTCCCAAAAAAGATAGCAGTCAGAGTGCAGTAGTGTAAACTTATGTGATAACCCATAATCAACGCTACGCACTAGATAACAGGATATGTCACAATGAAACCTGGAGAATAGAGGCGTTAACAAAACACAGAGAAGTGAAATTACCAGCTGTTTACTAAGGACCAAGAAGCCTATTCACGACATTAGAATATAGTACGACGATCACATACTAGTTATAGGCCCTGTGTATGTCATTCAGAGTACATATATGAGACTACAAACTTAGGGTGGCAGGTAGCCTAGTGGGTAAGAGCATTGGGCCAGTAACCGAAAGGGCGCTGGTTCGAATCCCTGAGCTGACTAGGTGGTGGGGAGGGGGGGAATCTGTCGATGCGCCCTTGAGCAAGACACTTAACCCTAATTGCTCCTGTAAGTGGCTCTGTATAAGAGCGTCTGGTAAATAACTAACACGTAAAATGGAATAAGTTGGCACCTGAAAATATAACCTCCCAACAATATTTCTTTGTAGTATGCGAGTGTGTGCTTGATGCAGTGGAGCATTATGTAAGCATTGCATTTAACAACTCACGGAGTCGAGCGGCCGAGATGAAGAAGTGTGATCCCGTTGACCATTACCTCGCCCACCTGGGATCTTCAGGGGTGGGAGAGGGGCATCAGGAGCACCACAGAGGCCCCGGACCACAGGAACTACTACAGTGCAGGGAAAGACTGGCCACAAACACACACACAGAGAGAGAGAGAGAGAGAGAGGGAGAGAGGGTTAGGCCCATGGATACTACTTCAGCAGGGACAGGCTAGAAGGGATGAGGGAGAAACAGAGGTTTGTTTACGCTAACTTTCGCATTTCATTGTCACCGGTTTTCCATTGTATTTCTAAACCCAAAGGAAGCAGAGACTAAAGAAACCCATTCCCGTATGTTTCTAGGCTCAACACAACAACGTAGGAGGTGGGGCTGGTCTTCCTCACGTTCTTATTACTATCCTATCCTGCAATTGAGTTTTCTTTATTGTCCCCCGCGATGAAATCAGGAACTGTGGATCGGTCTCGGTCCATCCGTTAGTCACACACCATATCTCAGAAAAGCACTGGCTCGATTTTCACGAAACTTAGGTGAATGACGAGTCTTGCCATTTACAAAATTACACTGATTGGCCAAAGATGGGAGCTATAGTAATTAACTGAAATTTGTGAGTCACAACAGAGAGGAATAAGAGAAACAAGAGGGATAACTGGCCCCAAAATGTGTCTTCTCCAGCAGGTGGCGTTTTTTCCTTTGACACATGACATGGGAGTGGATTAGCTGAAGGGACTGGTACCCACGATAAATGCCTTTAATGTTTGAATATATTTATTCTCATTGTTATATAGCGGTCACTTGAGTATCTGGTTAATATAATGGATACGATAACTCAAATGTTAGTCACACGCAATTGGCCCAAGGGGGCGGGCGCTGCATCACTTGTGGAGGACGGCATGTTTACTCTCGCTTTGTTAGATACTGACAAAGTGCTCCATTGTGGCACATGTATTGGTGTAAATAAACCTGGACCTACCTGTGGTTGAATTAGTGATGGGCTTTAAAAAAACGTTTCAATACAACAATTGGACTTCCAAAACTTGTGATTCTTACACTTGTGTTGCCGAGTGTATTTATTTAGTGCAACAGGCTGACTAGCTAACAGGACAGGATCAGTAGGACAGGCTGAGGGACAGCCAGGGATGCTGGAGTGGGTGTCTGAAAACAATGATATGCGCTACAAAGCTCACTGCAGTGAGATGGGCCAGGAAAGTGGATGTAACACACAGCTTGTGTGAGTTTAAACCTCCCATGAAAAACCGTACTAGATTTTTTTATATGTGTTATAGCATCAGCTCTTCCTTCATAATTGTGATCAGAATCTGAGCATTAAGTAAGCACACAATATCATGGCACAATAGGGCCAGGTTTCCTGTTAAAACAGAATGTATTCATCCAAGGCAAGACAAGATCCACAAACACATCCGCCATCATATGTCAGTAAACGTAAATTCATTGGTCAACGCCACAGCGGGTTGCAGAATCCCCTTCAGGGAACATCTGTTGAGGCTGAATTGAATCTCGACAAGAAGGCATCACAATGAGGAAAAAATGTGCACAATCTAAACTACGCCTCTACCTGATTACCTATGATTAAAACTATATGACCCTAAAACCTGACAATGATCGCTAGAAGTCAAAAATATAACCTACTACATGGAATAATGAATTCATCCCATGTAGATATTTAATGGTTTCATAAGGGTTGGTAGCCAGTAGATCCGACCGGCTTACCTACAGCTGCACTAGGGTCAGACAGGATTCCTTTTGGAAGACACAGAGGACCCAGCACGAGATACGGCTCAGAAAGCATACCCCAATCCGGGGATGAAAAATTCGTTGTAATCCAAAGTGTCCCATTAATCCAAATATTACACAGAAGATTGAATGGAAAACTGCCCTTTTCATCCTCATGCTGGGTAGCAGAAGTCACAGCAGTCATTTTGGAATGGCAGTGTAAGCCACTCAGCTCTGACATGCCATTCCATTACAGCTGCTGTGGCTACTGCTAGCTAGCATGAGGACGAAAGCATTCAATCTTATCGGTGTAACAGTTGGGATAAATGGAACAATTCGGAGTACACCACATTTCTCATCCCCGGATTGAGGTAGGTTTTCTGAGGCATACATTACATGACCAGAAGTATGTGGACACCTGGTCGTCGAACACCTCATTCCAAAATTACAGGCATTGATATGGAGTTGGTCCCCCTTTGCTGCTATAACAGCCTCCACCCTTCTGGGAAGGTTTTCCACTAGATGTTGGATCATTGCTATAGTGAGGTTGGGCACTGATGTTGGGTGATTAGGCCTGGCTCGCAGTCGGCATACCAAAAGTGTTTGATGGGATTGAGATCAAGGCTATGTGCAGGCCAGTCAAGTTCTTCCACACAGATCTCAACAAACAATTTCTTTATGGACCTCATTTTGTGCATGGGGGACTAGTCATGCTGAAAGAGAAAAGGGCCTTCCCCAAACTGTTCCCACAAAATTGGAAGCACCGAATCGTTTAGAATGTCATGGTATGCTGTAACATTAACATTTCCCTTCAATGGGATTAAGGGGCCGAGCACAAACCATGAAAAACAGCCCCAGATCATTTTCCCTCCTTCGCGAAACTTATTTAACCTTTAACTACTTCGCGAAACTTATTTAACCTTTAACTATTTCTCATTTACAATGACAGCCTACCACAGCCAAACCCTAACGACACTGGGCCTATTGTGCGGTTCCGTTCTGTGAGCTTGTGTGGCCTACCACTTCGCAGCTGAGCCATTGTTGCTCCTGGAAGTTTCCACTTCACCATAACTTACAGTTGACCGGGGGTCAGCTCTAGCAGGGTAGAAACTTGACAAACTGACTTGTTGGAAAGGTGGCATCCTATGAAGGTGCCACGTTGAAAGTGACAGATCTTCAGTGAGGCCATTCTACTGCCAATGTTTGTGTATGGAGATTGCATGGCTGTGTGCTTGGTTTTATACACCTGTTAGCAACGGGTGTGGCTGCAATAGCTGAATCCACTCATTTGAAGGGGTGTCCACATACATGTGTGTATATATAGTCTCTCTCGGGGGCTACTTGGTGTTTCAATCTAAACCGGAAGCCTGTCAGACCCTAATCCAGCTGTAAGCAAGCAGGTCAGATAAACTCCAACTCAACAATACTGAGACATTATGATTCCCAGCAATTACAATAATGTATCATTTTGAGGGAAGAATAGTATAATGACGTAATGTGACAATGTAAACGTCTTTGTGATGTCAAGATGGAGAAACGAATACTGTTGCGTCACTGAGGCCTTATTAAATAATCAAAAGTGTGACGTGATTAAAGATAAACGCAACTATCATGGATGTAGATTCCCCACATTACAATGGAAAGGGAAATGTTTCTCATTCTGTTTTTGAAGTTAATCGGTGAAACGACGAGCCATTCTAATGGGTTTCATTTGTGCCCTGTTAACTCATACACCAGCCAACTAGCTACCTGACTATGTTAATGCTATAGCTACTAACGTTATGCTTTCAGGTGGAAAGAGTTCGCCTAGGTACTATGCCAACCTCAACAATATAACGTTAACTCATCTTATATAGCTATAAACGAGGCGTCATTGGCAACCATTGAAACATAGGAAACCCTAAACCATTTATTTATGTTACGTAGCTAAGCTAGTTTAGCACCATACGACGGAAGAGGACTAACTTGAAACAATTTAATTATTTCCTAATTCATTCTGGATATTTTTCATAGATTACTTCGTTAACCAGTTGTGGGTATTTTGTGACATAGTAAATTAAATCCCAGTTTATATTCGTAGCTACTTCCTCGTCACTGAAAACAATTGCTAGCTACCATCCCCCACTTGACTTTGCTGTCTGTCTCCACTTACTTGCCAATCATGTCACAAATACTATTACTTAAATCCGCCATGGTAGTAAAGCACTGTGGTTTTCCTTCTTTCTCGCGAGCAAAGCAATGACTGTTTAAGATCCGCTGGAGGTTGGATTTTACCATCCGGCCTCGGGTAGAGACACGACGGGCTTCTGACTGCTCACTGCAATGGTCGGCTGAGTATTAAAGCCGGAGCGGTGCTGAACTCAAGCTAAATGAGCCCCGAGCTACGTAGAGGGAAACAAGCGATACGTAGCTGGAGGTGAAGATAGCTTCGTGGGGGCGTCTTCTGTGCAAGTGGAAAAGTACCAAAGCCAGCAAACTAACAACAAAGACAGACAGTAGGTCTGATGTTTGTGACCAAGGGAAGAAATGTTGAATCTGAAGCCCCCATGCAACATTATAATGCAAGTTTAAGTTACATTTCATTGAAATGTACTGAATTATTAAGAGGTCTGTAAAGACGTGAATAAAGGAATACAGTGGGAATTAAATGGGTTAATTAATAAAGGCCGTATTCATATTATTGCCTATTTCAACTTTAGTACGGTACATATTTGTGTAGGTTTACACATGTTTACTCTAGCCTGCCCTGCAATATAAAATACCACTTTCACTTTGCCATAAAAACATGTCTCCATGAACCCAGTGAACTGCAGAGACTGCAATAGGCTACATGCACGTTCTTGCCAAGCAGGTTTATCTTTTTGGGATGAGAATATAGCATTGGCTTGTTTACCTGGCTATAAATGCCACTGTCTGTCTGTCTGGTGGGTAAGCTTTAGCTTTAAGGAGTATCTGGTTAGAGCTTTGGACTAGTTACCGAAAGGTTGCAAGTTCAAACCCCCGAGCTGACAAGGTACAAATCTGTCGTTCTGCCCCTGAACGAGGCCTGTTCCCAGGCCGTCATTGAAAATAAGAATTTGTTCTTAACTGACTTGCCTGGTTAAATAAAGGTTAAATATATATATATATATTTTTTTATCTTGAACGCTATTACCAGGGACAGAGTAAGGAATGTCCTAAATGGCTCTCTTTTCCCTAGGTGCCATTTGGATTGGAATTTAGCACAAGATGAACCCAGTGACCTTTTACCATGGAGTTAAACATAACTTTAATACATAACTCAGTTGAATGGTGACAAAGCAACTGGCTGGACCTTATACAAATTGCCACATCTAATCTGGATTATGATGTATAGTACTGGTAGACAGTTTTGTATTGGAATGTGAATTCCAGGTTGTATCACAACTGGCCAGGATTGGGAGTCCCATACGGTGGCACACAATTTGCCCAGCGTCGTTCAGGTTAGGGTTTGCCCACGGTAGGCCATCATTGTAAATAATAATTTGTTCCTAACTGACTTGCCTGGTTAGATAAAGGTTAAATTTAAAAAATGAACCAAATGGTACCCCATTCCCTACATAGTGCACTAGTTTTGACCAGAGACTTTTGGATAGTGTGCACTATTAAGGGAATAGTTTGCCATTTCAGACGCTGACATGACGTGCTACAGTTTATAATCATCTCAGCTCTAATACTTGGGGGCCCTGCTGAGATGTTGAGCAAGTCAGCTGCTTGCGGTCATTTAACTGCTGTAGAGCCTACATGTAACACGTCATGTTGACCACTAGGTGTCAGCCTTGCATCACAAACACCTGTATCAGGCTTGACGTGTTCTGGCTACATTGTCATTTCAGTTATGTTCTATGAAGCCATTTGTTTTATATTTGAGCAGTGGATTACACTGTCACTCAAAACCAGCCATAATTGGATCCCCTACAGACATCTGAGGCTGGCTGAAGAGGTAAACCACTGTCTCTCTATCTCAGTGTGGCTTCGCTTATTGTCAAAATAGACTCAGTGAAGCGGAGAGAGGGGGCAGAGGGCTAGTACAGGCTTGCTTTGGTTTTCAGCTGTGTAACTACTCCAAAAATCCCTCTGTAAAAACTCCTCTGTACTGCAGTTGAACATTTCCCATAGTTTAAGGTACTTAGACTACTGAGAAGGAATCATGATTAAGTACATAGAAAATTGGGTTTGGAACATTCTACTTATTGCCCAATCTGGCTTTGTTTTGCATAGTTATGTTCCTCAGTGCAGATACAATATGGTCTGATATGTTAATTATACATTCAGACCTCAGGATATCTCATGGAGAAATTTGGAGTGAATTGAATCGTAACAGAGGGTTGGTTTGAGGTAATGCTAATCTACATATCAATCTAATCATGTACATCTCTTTAATGTCAGTTTGACTGCTATTTGAACCACTCACTTTAACTGGGACATTTGCATTATTCCTTTGTCCTACTGGTTAATAGAATGTTTAAAGAGAACTATTCTGTTGAACTCTGGTATTTGCTGTGGAATGAGCCTCATGACCTGTGCTCATCGGAGAAACAAAAGAAGAGGGGAGCATTCAGTGTAGCTGCTGTCACTGGGGGTGTTGTCTGGGGCACTCCACTCACTCACACCCCCCAACAGTGTTGTCTGTGGTACTCTGAGTTCCTGCTCCCCCAGACATGTAATTCCATTGGTCAGTGCACCATAGCAACACATTCCACCTATGACAAAGGAGCTCTGTGTTTTTGAGAGTGATATGAAGCAGAAAGCAACGGAGGATTGAAAGGCACACACACGCACGGTGTGTGTATTTGTTCCGAGACCCAAAACCTCCAGACTAATGTTCATCCCATTTCTGCTTCAAGTTCCTGTGCCCAAATCACTAAGGACTTAATGGTCCAAACAGTCAGTAAGAAGGCGTGACAACACCTCTTCCCCACACACATGCAAACAGTCGGTAAGAAGGCGTGACAGCACCTCTTCCCCACACACACGCAAACAGTCGCTAAGAAGGCGTGACAGCACCTCTTCCCCACACACACGCAAACAGTCGCTAAGGTGTGACAGCACCTCTTCCCCACACACACGCAAACAGTCGCTAAGAAGGTGTGACAGCACCTCTTCCCCCCCAGGATGTTTAAAAGATTTGGCATATGCCCTCAGATCCTCAAATAATTCTACAGCTGCACCATTGAGAGCATATTGACTGGCTGCATCACTGCTTGGTATGGCAATAGCACCGCCCCTTGATCGCATGGCGCTACAGAGGGCGGTGCGGTCAGCCCAGACCATCTCTGGGGCTGAGCTCCCTGCTATCCAGGACCTCTATATCAGGCGGTGTAAAATAATTTGACTCCAGTCACCCAAGCCATAGACTGTTCTCTCTGCTGCTGCACAGCAAGTGGTACCAGTGCATCAAGTCTGACACCAACAGGCTCCTGAACAGTTTCTATCCCAAAGCCATAAGACTGCTAAATGGCTAACAAAATGGCTACACAGACTATCTGCACTGATTTATTTTTGTACTGTCTCTATGCACATTCTACACACACACACACACACACACACACACACACACTGCTGCTACTCCATTTATCATATATCCTGATGCCTAGTCACCTTACGCCTATACATATCTAACCCTATCACTCCAGTATCCCTGCACATTGTAAATATGGTAGTGGAACTGACCCTGTATATAGCTTACTTACTTTCTCCTGTTCTTATTTCTAGTTCCTGTATTTGTTCTACTTAATTTTGTAATATGTTTTTATAGTACTGTTAGCATTGTTAGGAAAGAGCAGGCAAGAAAGGCATTTCACTGTACTAATGCACATGACAAAAACATAACATGAGCTCTCCCACTCCAGGGTCAGATTGCAGTGGCCTTCCATGGAGTGAACTTGACTGGAATGTAAAATAGCTAGTAACCCCAGACAGACCTGTATTCCATCTGTAAAACTCTGTAGCATCTCTCACACTGCGGTACTGGGTTATAAGTAGCTTTAAGCCAAGGACGAGACAGACAGGAATTTGATTTTGCAATGTGCTGCTGTGAACAATGTCGAAAAGGCAGAAACAGGGAGACATTTTTTTGTTCCATTGAACATTGACACCACATTGAAGGCATTTCATTGGCACAGAGCGCGCTGGTCCTCAAATGGTTTGTCTGATCTCTGAATCTGGTCATTTGTTGTTGTTGTAAAATCCCCCAATTTGACTGAAAGCTCCTCCACATTGTGTAATGTACAAACAGGAATGTTAAACTATGTGGTGACGCTTTCACTGGAACTACTGTTTGGTACCACATTTTACAACATTACATTTCCTTATTGCTCCCTGACTAAGTAATTCTTCCATCCATTAGCAGATATCTTTAAAAGTGCAAACACCAGCTCTCTCTCTCTCTCACTCACACACACCCCAATTACATCCATTGATGCCGTTCACAAGCAAAAGACAGACGGAGCATGGTGTGCATGTGTGAAAACATATTTACAATTTATTGATGAATGCAGGCGAGGCTCACATTAATCAATGTGTTAGTGGTCACAGAGACCAGTATCTTTTCCATTAACTTAATGATAACAGCAGTGGAATAGAACAGAATGTGGACTGTTTGCCTGCAGCCCCAGGCCATAATCAATGATTTATTCTTGGTGAAACAAGAAGAAGTTGAAGCGAGTGTGTTCCAAATGGTACCCTTTTCCCTACACAGGCCTCTGGTCAGGAGTAGTGCACTACCCTACACAGGCCTCTGGTCAGGAGTAGTGCACTACCCTACACAGGCCTCTGGTCAGGAGTAGTGCACTACCCTACACGGGCCTCTGGTCAGGAGTAGTGCACTACCCTACACAGGCCTCTGGTCAGGAGTAGTGCACTACCCTACACGGGCCTCTGGTCAGGAGTAGTGCACTACCCTACACGGGCCTCTGGTCAGGAGTAGTGCACTACCCTACACGGGCCTCTGGTCAGGAGTAGTGCACTACCCTACACGGGCCTCTGGTCAGGAGTAGTGCACTACCCTACACGGGCCTCTGGTCAGGAGTAGTGCACTATGAATGGAATAGGGAGCCATTTAGGATGCAGAGAAAAACAGAAAGTCCTTCCTCCAGTGACTACTATGGGTTAAAACGATTGGATATCATAGATACCTATTCACTATGGATCTTATCCATTGCAATTATTAAGACCTGCTTGAGGTGGGGCTCGCTATTTGATCTACAACCTCTTTATGTACAAGTTCTGTTCGTCTCCAGACCATTCTGTGAAAATCCAGTTTCACAAATTACAGAGGGAGCATAGGGGTTAAGATTTACAATGAGTTTCTCAGTCACCATGACATGTATATGGAGAAGTAAAGGCACTGTAACAATTAATAATATCAAAAACAACAATTAAAGATGACATTAAAGACATGCTCCGGACTTTGGCAACTAAGAAAGTATGTTTTAAACCTCCCGCTTTGGGCTGGATGTGTCAATGAGTAGTTCATACAGAATTACTGTTTTAACTCAATTAGCCACAAAATCCCGAGTTTGAAAGTTACTTTTCTTGAAGCTGTTCCGGGCCATTTTCCCCACATAGCAATTTGAGTTAAAGCCAATGAGTTTCAGCACTCTTGCATTTAAGTGACAGCTAGCAAGAGGCCTGCCCAGCATTATCCAATGAGGTTGCAGGGCAGGCCCAACAGCTCAGTGGACACAGCAGAGAGTGAGAGCAATGATGTGGTGCAAATACTGTATCTGCACATATGGTGACATAGTAAGCCATTTTCAGGGACCACTTTTGGCTCGTGAGCGCTAATTTCTGAACTACTGGCTAAAAGTATACAAAAGTACCGGAGTATCTCTTTAAAAAAGGTAAGTATTGGGGTAAGTGGGACCATAGCAGTGGTGGTACTGGCTGTCTTAGTATCACTTAACTAATGATATGCATACTGTATTTTGTGGCATTAGGCAGTACACGTTTTAGATTGGTTCATGTCACACCGTTTCCATGGTTACCATCCCATCTAGGCCAATCAAAACAGCTTTGGTTTCAAGATGGCCACCTTTCTAACCAATACATGTCCTCCTCGTGGATTAACAAGGAGAGATACAACACCAACCACTCTAAACTGAGCTGTAGACAAGGTAACCTTCAGGAACCAGTTCACTCAATTTCAACACACTGGTATGAATGTGTATGCACAATTCAATACACGCCAGTGTCAATGCCTGTGTGTAACATAAAACCAATGTGTGAAAGCAAATCAAAATTAGCTAGCTGCACAGGCACAATCAAACATATGTCAAGAGTTGCTGGACATGGATAAAGTGAGGACGAGAGCTTTTGTTTGAAAGGGCAAGTAGTCCTATTGATAAGGACAATATAAAACATAACACTTGAAACGTCTTGGCAGGTGTGTATACTGACTGTTCATCAATACTAAATAGGTAAGTAAATAGAGGTCTTCCTGCGTTAAGTCACTCCTCCATTCCATGCTTAGCTCTCACAGCTGCTGTGTCTGTGGTGGAACAGTGAGCTCTGATTCTGGCAAGTGAGACTCCTGTTCTGCCCATCGCTGGCCTGCTTGGGCTTTTGGGACGGTTCCTTACCAGCGGGTTTGTGTCTTAGTCCATACAGTAAAGTAAAACAACAGCAGTCTTTAGACATACAGTATAAGTAGAAGCTGAATGGACAGGAAAGTGAGTGATGCCTTGTTACTTTCATGCATTTGAGTGAAAAGCAGACAGGTTCACATTGTGTCACTGTGTATCCTCCGAGACATACAGGGGAAACCCATGGCAGCTCATGGTCTCTACACACTAACACAGTCACCCCCAAACCTATCCAATCCTTTCAGATCTCCAGGAGTACCTAGAGGGTAGGCGTTTGGGGTTGATTTGGGATTCAGACAGTCTGTCCGGTCAGTGTGTCAGTCACTTGAGTGAGTAGAGTAGTTCAGCTGTATGACACAGGGACAGAGGATGAGCAGAGCTGAAGTACTGACAACACAGCCAGTCCTCTAACTCTGCGTTCCTCTCCGGCTCCAGAGACCTCTCTGCGAACTTCATCATCAGCAGCGCTCTCTTCACGTCCAACCAGTTGAGGAGGCCCTCGTGGCGGGGCCCTTCCCCGGGGCCCAGCCTGTCTCCCCACTGCTGTTGCTCCATCAGGTCTTTCCGGGGGCCCCACAGCAGGCTCTGCAGCACCCGCTTGGCCTCCTGAATGTGGATGCGTTTAATGGGGTCCGGTTGGAGGAGTAGCCGGGTTAGTCTCTGGAGTCCAGCGGAGTAGAGAGAGACTGGAGGGATGGGCGGCAGGTCCTCACAGCTGTAGTCCTGTTCTTTCAGTTTCGGGCTGACCTCAAACGGGTTCGGCTGGTGGAGGAGCTCATAGATTAGAATACCGGTTTGGAACTCGTCAAATTTCCGGTACTGGGCGGCCGAGACGATCTCCGGGGCTAGGCGGGCGTGGTTACGTTTGAGGCGGGGGTCATTTTGGGCAGAGTCCTCAGTGTTCCGCTGCTTGGCCTTGGCGAAGCTGGAGATGACCAGGCGGGGGAGGTGCTTCTGGTCGTGTGGGGCATTGGGGTTGGCCTGCGGGGGGCGGCGGTGAGGGACCAGGAGGAGGTTCTCCAGACAAAGGTCTCGATGTGTCACCCCATGCTCCTTTAGATGGTCCAGACCGTCACACAGCTGCAGCAGGAGGAAGCAGACCCACCGCTCGTACACCTCCGGCTGGGCCTGTTGGGAAAACAAATACAAATGAGACGCTGGCAGGCAAAAGCAATATTTGCGTCTTTCATTCCATGTCCACAATGGTGAACATCACACCATTCAGTCAACGTTCCACGCTAGGGGCCTTCCTTAAGATAAGATGCAATGAAATGAGATGTTTCAACGGGCACAATCATACCTGGTGAACGGACGCCCACTCCTTGACAAAGTCTGCCGTAGTCTGCTGTGGCACCTCCCGGGTGATAACCACCACACGCTCCTTGTCCCCCTGCGTGGGGTTGGGACTGGGGGGCAGCGAGGCCTCATCAGCAGGGAGCATGCTCCGGGGCACGCAGGCTATGAAGTGGCCACAGTCCTGCTGGAGGTTGAAGTGGGGAGGGACGGTCTGCTGGACGGACAGGCTGTAGAGGTGACCCTGCTTGGCTTCTGAGGTCTGGCTCTTACAGATCTGCCGAGAGAAGAGGAGAGACACTGTGGTTAGAATAGAAACAGGCATAATCATGTGGAGGAAAATGTCTGCCTGGCTCTTAGATATCTGGAGGGGGAGGGTTAGAGCACAATGTACACAGTGAGGAAATATTTCTTCCCTGGTTAAGTAAGAGACTGGAATATTATCCCCACTTGCTGTCAACAAGCTTTAAATCCTTCATTCATTTAGATCTTGTTTTCAATCCAGTAGTAGCAGACAGACAGTAATTCCATAAGTCTACCAGTCTAACTACAAGCAGCCATGAATGAGTTTCACCATGTTTAATACGAGTAAAGCCAAACAATGTGGTTATGTCCCAAATGACACCGTATTCCCTATAAAGTGCACTATATTGGGAAGTGTGGCAGCCTGTCCATCTCTCCCACTTTACAAACACAGCTGAGCCCTGATATGACACAGTCTACGTCCCAAACGGCACCCTTTCCCCTACTTAGTGCACTACTTTTGACGGGAGTCCTATAGGCCCTGGTAAAAAGTAGTACACTATAAAATGAATAGTGATAATGAAAACAGTTCCATTTGGGATGTAGCCATAGTGATAATGAATATGTTAATGATAATGGTAATGATAATGAATATATTCATTATAGTGATAATGAATACGGTTCCATTTGAGACGTAGCCATAGTGATAATGAATACGGTTCATTTGAGATGTTGCCATAGTGATAATGAATACGGTTCATTTGAGATGTAGCCATAGTGATAATGAATACGGTTCATTTGAGATGTTGCCATAGTGATAATGAATACGGTTCATTTGAGATGTAGCCATAGTGATAATGAATACGGTTCATTTGAGATGTAGCCATAGTGATAATGAATACGGTTCATTTGAGATGTAGCCATAGTGATAATAAATACGGTTCCATTTGGGACGTTGCCATAGTGATAATGAATACCTATGTCCTTGCCGTGTCTGAATCCTGGCTCAGGAAGGCCACCAAAAATTCAGAGATTTCCATACCCAACTATAACATCTTCCGTCAAGATAGAACTGCCAAAGGGGGCGGAGTCGCAGTCTACTGCAGAGATAGCCTGCAAAGTAATGTCATACTTTCCAGGTCCATACCCAAACAGTGAACTACTAATTTTGAAAATTACTCTCTCCAGAAACAAGTCTCTCACTGTTGCCGCCTGCTACCGACCCCGTCAGCTCCCAGCTGTGCCCTGGACACCATTTGTGAATTGATCGCCCCCATCTAGCTTCAGAGTTTGTTCTGTTAGGTGACCTAAACTGGGATATGCTTAACACCCCGGCAGTCCTACAATCTAAGCTAGATGCCCTCAATCTCACTCAAATCATCAAGGAACCCACCAGGTACAACCCTAACTCTGTAAACAAGGGCACCCTCATAGACGTCATCCTGACCAACTGGCCCTCCAAATATACCTCCGCTGTCTTCAACCAGGATCTCAGCGATTACTGCCTCATCGCCTGTATCCGCCACGGAGCCGCAGTCAAACGACCACCCCTCATCACTGTCAAACGCTCCCTAAAACACTTCTGTGAGCAGGCCTTTCTAATCGACCTGGCCCGGGTATCCTGGAAGGACATTGACCTCATCCCGTCAGTTGAGGATGCATGGTCATTCTTTAAAAGTAACTTCCTCACCATTTTAGATAAGCATGCTCCGTTCAAAAAATGCAGAACCAAGAACAGATACAGCCCTTGGTTCACTCCAGACCTGACTGCCCTCGACCAGCACAAAAACATCCTGTGGCGGACTGCAATAGCATCGAATAGCCCCGTGATATGCAACTGTTCAGGGAAGTCAGGAACCAATACACGCAGTCAGTCAGGAAAGCTAAGGCCAGCTTCTTCAGGCAGAAGTTTGCATCCTGTAGCTCCAACTCCAAAAAGTTCTGGGACACTGTGAAGTCCATGGAGAACAAGAGCACCTCCTCCCAGCTGCCCACTGCACTGAGGCTAGGAAACACGGTCTCCACCGATAAATCCATGATTATCGAAAACTTCAATAAGCACTTCTCAACGGCTGGCCATGCCTTCCGCCTGGCTACTCCAACCTCGGCCAACAGCTCCGCCCCCCCCGTAGTTCCTCACCCAAGCCTCTCCAGGTTCTCCTTTACCCAAATCCAGATAGCAGATGTTCTGAAAGAGCTGCAAAACCTGGACCCGTACAAATCAGCTGGGCTTGACAATCTGGACCCGCTATTTCTGAAACTATCTGCCGCCATTGTCGCAACCCCTATTACCAGCCTGTTCAACCTCTCTTTCATATCGTCTGAGATCCCCAAGGATTGGAAAGCTGCCGCAGTCATCCCCCTCTTCAAAGGGGGAGACACCCTGGACCCAAACTGCTATAGACCTATATCCATCCTGCCCTGCCTATCTAAGGTCTTCGAAAGCCAAGTCAACAAACAGGTCACTGACCATCTCGAATCCCACCGTACCTTCTCCGCTGTGCAATCTGGTTTCCGAGCCGGTCACGGGTGCACCTCAGCCACACTCAAGGTACTAAACGATATCATAACCGCCATCGATAAAAGACAGTACTGTGCAGCCGTCTTCATCGACCTCGCCAAGGCTTTCGACTCTGTCAATCACCATATTCTTATCGGCAGACTCAACAGCCTCGGTTTTTCGGATGACTGCCTTGCCTGGTTCACCAATTACTTTGCAGACAGAGTTCAGTGTGTCAAATCGGAGGGCATGCTGTCCGGTCCTCTGGCAGTCTCTATGGGGTGCCACAGGGTTCAATTCTCGGGCCGACTCTTTTCTCTGTATATATCAATGATGTTGCTCTTTCTGCGGGCGATTCCTGATCCACCTCTACGCAGACGACACCATTCTATATACTTTCGGCCCGTCATTGGACACTGTGCTATCAAACCTCCAAACGAGCTTCAATGCCATACAGCACTCCTTCCGTGGCCTCCAACTGCTCTTAAACGTGAGTAAAACCAAATGCATGCTTTTCAACCGATCGCTGCCTGCACCCGCATGCCCGACTAGCATCACCACCCTGGATGGTTCCGACCTTGAATATGTGGACATCTATAAGTACCTAGGTGTCTGGCTAGACTGCAAACTCTCCTTCCAGACTCACATCAAACATCTCCAATCAAAAATCAAATCAAGAGTCGGCTTTCTATTCCGCAACAAAGCCTCCTTCACTCACGCTGCCAAGCTTACCCTAGTAAAACTGACTATCCTACCGATCCTCGATTTCGGCGATGTCATCTACAAAATGGCTTCCAACACTCTACTCAGCAAACTGGATGCAGTCTATCACAGTGTCATCCGTTTTGTCACTAAAGCACCTTATACCACCCACCACTGCGACTTGTATGCTCTAGTCGGCTGGCCCTCACTACATATTCGTCGCCAGACCCACTGGCTCCAGGTCATCTACAAGTCCACGCTAGGTAAAGCTCCGCCTTATCTCAGCTCACTGGTCACGATGGCAACACCCATCCGTAGCACGCGCTCCAGCAGGTGCATCTCACTGATCATCCCTAAAGCCAACACCTCATTTGGCCGCCTTTCGTTCCAGTACTCTGCTGCCTGTGACTGGAACGAATTGCAAAATCGCTGAAGTTGGAGACTTTTATCTCCCTCACCAACTTCAAACATCAGCTATCCGAGCAGCTAACCGATCGCTGCAGCTGTACATAGTCTATAGGTAAATAGCTCACCCATTTTCACCTACCTCATTCCCATACTGTTTTTATACTGTTTTTATTTATTTACTTTTCTGCTCTTTTGCACACCAATATCTCTACCTGTACATGACCATTTGATCATTTATCACTCCAGTGTTAATCTGCAAAATTGTATTATTCGCCTACCTCCTCATGCCTTTTGCACACATTGTATATAGACTGCCCATTTTTCTTTCTACTGTGTTATTGACTTGCTAATTGTTTACTCCATGTGTAACTCTGTGTTGTCTGTTCACACTGCTATGCTTTATCTTGGCCAGGTCGCAGTTGCAAATGAGAACTTGTTCTCAACTAGCCTACCTGGTTAAATAAAGGTGAAATATATATATATTTTTTTAAATAACGGTTCATTTGAGATGTAGCCATAGTGATAATGAATACGGTTCCATTTGAGATGTAGCCATAGTGATAATGAATACGGTTCCATTTGAGATGTAGCCATAGTGATAATGAATACGGTTCATTTGAGATGTAGCCATAGTGATAATGAATACGGTTCATTTGAGACGTAGCCATAGTGATAATGAATACGGTTCATTTGAGACGTAGCCATAGTGATAATGAATACGGTTCCATTTGAGACGTAGCCATAGTGATAATGAATACGGTTCCATTTGAGACGTTGCCAGAGTGATAATGAATACGGTTCCATTTGAGACGTTGCCATAGTGATAATGAATACGGTTCCATTTGAGACGTTGCCATAGTGATAATGAATACGGTTCCATTTGAGATGTTGCCATAGTGATAATGAAAACGGTTCCATTTGGGACGTTGCCATAGTGATAATGAAAACGGTTCCATTTGGGACGTTGCCATAGTGATAATGAATATGGTTAATTTGAGACGTTGCCATAGTGATAATGAATATGGTTCATTTGAGACGTAGCCATAGTGATAATGAATATGGTTCATTTGAGATGTAGCCATAGTGATAATGAATATGGTTCATTTGAATGAATATGGTTCATTTGAGACGTAGCCATAGTGATAATGAATATGGTTCATTTGAGACGTAGCCATAGTGATAATGAATATGGTTCATTTGAATGAATATGGTTCATTTGAGACGTTGCCATAGTGATAATGAATACGGTTCCATTTGGGACGTAGCCATAGTGATAATGAATATGGTTCATTTGAGATGTAGCCATAGTGATAATGAATATGGTTCATTTGAATGAATATGGTTCATTTGAGACGTAGCCATAGTGATAATGAATATGGTTCATTTGGGACGTTGCCATAGTGATTTAACTGTAACACGACAGATTGATGATTTAATATGAGGACTGGATGATTTCATTACGCAGTCACATCACAGAGCTGCTGCCATGTGTGTTTGTGGGTAGTGTATTTGTGTGAGAGAAAGAATGTGTGTGTAAGGGTGGTTGTATGTAGGCCTTGACAACAGGGGTGTGTCTGAACTGTAAATCCTGGCTGGCATGAAAAGATTAATGGACCTAGAGGCATTAGGCAAGACTACAGAGCCTCAGGCAGCGAGGCCTCTTGACACACAGCTCTGGATTTACATGTTGCTTTTACACATTGCTAATGACTTTGGGACAAAGGTCAGTCAAAATGAATGCAGAGCACACCCTCTCTCGCTCTCCTCAGTACAGCAGGCTACAGTAACACCCTCCTCTCTCTCCTCAGTACAGCAGGCTACAGTAACACCCTCCTCTCTCTCCTCAGTACAGCAGGCTACAGTAACACCCTCCTCTCTCTCCTCAGTACAGCAGGCTACAGTAACACCCTCCTCTCTCTCCTCAGTACAGCAGCCTACAGTAACACCCTCCTCTCTCTCCTCAGTACAGCAGGCTACAGTAACACCCTCCTCTCTCTCCTCAGTACAGCAGCCTACAGTAACACCCTCCTCTCTCTCCTCAGTACAGCAGCCTACAGTACAGAACATGCCCTGGAGGAACACGAGAATGGTAGGACCTTCTCTTAGATGTGAGAACAAACACAGGCTACGTTCCAAATTGCACCCCATTTCCTTTATAGTGCACTACGAGTCTATGGTCAAAAGTAGTACCCTATGTAGCGAATAGAGTGCCATTTAGGACACACAACCAACGTGGAGGGTCTGTGGCTCGGCTGAGGATCCCTTTGGTCTTCTGAGCAGTCTAAGAGCTCGTTAAGGTTTTGGCTCGTTAAGATGTTGGCTTACTTCATTGTACAGGTTTTATTGTTTAACGAGGTAAGAGCATGACCTTGATTGAGGAGTAGAATGTACACCGTCCAATAAGAGTTTGGGAGTAAGGACCAATCAGGGAGTTTGAATTTGAGCTGCAGATTACAAAGATGTTCTTCTCACAGTAATTAAGGGAGATGCCTCTAGACATGTCTCTCATTGACTGACACACATATTTCAACAGGTTTTTTTTCCCCCCATTTGTTTAGTCTCCACACTTATTGCAATGTGAATATTAACCACCAGAGTCCTCTGACTTAGAATACGTGGACAACTACAAATACCTATGTGTCTGGTTAGACTGTAAACTCTCCTTCCAGACTCACATTAAGAATCTCCAATCCAATGTTAAATCTAGAATCGGCTTCCTATATCGCAACAAAGCATCCTTCACTCATGCTGCCAAACATACCCTCGTAAAACTGACCATCCTACCGATCCTCGACTTTGGTGATGTCATCTATAATATAGCCTCCAATACTCAACAAACTGGATGCAGTCTATCACAGTGCCATCTGTTTTGTCACCAAAGCCCCATACACTACCCACCATTGCGACCTATACGCTCTCGTTGGTTGGCCCTCGCTTCTTACTCGTCTCCAAACCCACTGGCTCCAGGTCATCTACAAGTCTCTGCTAGGTAAAGCCCCGCCTTATATCAGCTCACTGGTCACCATAGCAGCACCCACTCATAGCACGCACTCCAGCAGGTATATCTCTCTGGTCACCCCCAAAGCCAATTCCTCCTTTGGTCATCTTTCCTTCCAGTTCTCTGCTGCCAATGACTGGAACGAACTGCAAGAATCGCTGAAGCCTCATATCTCCCTCACTAGCTTTAAGCACCAGCAGCTCAGAGATAATTTATTTATCTTGCCCCTTTGCACCCCAGTATCTCTACTTGCACATTCATCTTCTGCACATCTACCATTCCAGTGTTTAAATTGCTATATTGTAATTACTTCGCCACCATGGCCTATTTATTGCCTTAACTCTCTTATCTTACCTCATTTGCACAAACTTTTTGTTTTCTTTTGTTCTACTGTATTATTGACTGTATGTTTGTTTTACTCCATGTGTAACTCTGTGTTGTTGTATGTGTTGAACTGCTATGCTTTATCTTGGCCAGGTCGCAGTTGCAAATGAGAACTTGTTCTGAACTAGCCTACCTGGTTAAATAAAGGTTGAAATAAATAAATAAATAAAAATATCAAAGCACTACATGACATCCTTGGCCCCAAAAATCTCCAGAAAATAGAGAGACAGGTTTCCATTGGGAAAGTGGTCTTCTAACCTAAATGGGACTTCCTGGTTACATAAATAAAAGCTATAGAGATGAAAGGGAGCCAGTGTTCCAGTTACCTTGACTGCGTAGGAGTTGGATGGGTCTGAGGCGCAGGCAGCAGAGTAGTAGACACCGTCTCCCGCATTACAGCTGGCCTTGTTACAGGTCAATTTGAACAGGGACCAGTTGCTCTCATCAAACCTCAGCGGGTTCTTCTGGCTGCGGGTGAAGTGGTCCTCACACTTCAGAGCCAGGCGGCGCAGCGATTCAGCATATAGGCCTCCCAGCTTGGAGTAGATTCCCTCTCTACTGTCTATGTTACTGAGCAGGGTCTGCAGCTGCAGGCCGGAGCCCTGTGTGGGTCCGGAGGCCGAGAGGTGGGGGGCGCTGAGCTGGGGGGAGGAGGAGGTGGTGATGCTGCCTCGGCTGTGACCCCCTAGTCGGCCCCGAACTTTCAGGGGTTCGTCCAGGGTCCGGGAGCGCAGGGGGTGTCCCAGAGGGGTGTGACAGCGCTCTAAGGACTCAGAGGAGGAATAAATGGCCCGAGGGTCCACGGGGGAGGATGGAAGGCTGGACAGGGATGGGATGTCAGGACGGGATACATTACTCTCAGAGCCACCGGTGAAAAGGAAGCAGGGGTAGGCCCGGACTAAGGGTTTCCCGGCCATGTTGTCAGGGGCGGATACGGCGCGATTCACCATTTTCTTTTCGGGTAGGGGCGGTGGCTGCAGCTGGTTGGATAGGGTGTTGCTAGAGAACGGGTCAGCGTGAGGAGACCCTGGGGATGAGGCCATCGGGCTTCTGGGAAATGGCGAGGTGCACGACAGACGAGGGGCATCATGGGAACCTGCAGAGAGAGATGCAATACATCAGTATTCATGTTGAACATCACACTTACACGTAACACAGACACAAGAGAAGATATTACACTAAGAAAATGTTTTCTATCCTGAAACACATGACTGGAGAACTACTAAAGGAATCAACACTTCTCTGCTCAAACAACTTCCCTCACTTATATAAAAAAAAAACACAAATCAAATTGCCACAGCACAGATAAAAATTGTTCAAAATAATGCCCATCAGTCAGTTTAAGTGAACACACACACCATAAACAGGATTAGTATAGAACAGGTACAGTCGGTCAACAAGGGTTCAGGCTGATACAGACTGAGTGCAGAGGCAGTAATAAGCAGAGTGAGGAGATTACTAGCGACAGTTAAGTCAGTTACTGTTTAACTAGAAGAGCTAGTGCCTCAGGTGCCTGTACTGATTCTTATAAATGGGAGCGTTGTGTCCCAATGCCTCTCTAGCCATAAAGCTATATTACCTCTTACCCACATAACTATAGTACATTACCCCCTACAAACATATAGTACATTACCCCCTACAAACATATAGTACATTACCCTCTACAAACATATAATACATTACCCCCTACAAACATATAGTACATTACCCCCTACAAACATATAGTACATTACCCCCTACAAACATATAGTACATTACCCCTACAAACATATAGTACATTACCCCCTACAAACATATAGTACATTACCCTCTACAAACATATAATACATTACCCCCTACAAACATATAGTACATTACCCTCTACAAACATATAGTACGTTACCCCTTACAAACATATAGTACATTACCCCCTACAAACATATACATTACCCCTTACCTGTAAACTATTATTAAGAGCTACTTACAAATCAGTGCATTCAATGAAGGTAGGTAAAACAACCACATGTCAATCACTGAAGTAAAACCTTCTAAACCTTTGAAAATCACTGATAGTACCGATAAACAGTAAATACATTAGCATACCCTCACCCATAAATCTACAGTACATTATCCACACCCCAACAGCATCTGACTGGGTGGCAGCAGCTCAGCAGGCTATTCGTAGTAGCTGCACCCATCCTGTCACCGTGGCCCTCCCTATAATGACTTAGTCATATCAGTCAGCACACACACACACACACACACACACACACACACACACACACAATCTATTCAACGTTCCCTCGGAGGGTGAAGTGACAAGTTTAGAGTGAGTTGGTGCACAATTTAAGGTTCAAGATGGTCACAGTGTCTGCCATGCTGTACCATTAGGAAATAGTGAATTAAAGAGTAGACTATAAAGAATGTGAAACTCCACAGTCTTCCCCAGAGAGACAGATAATTGTGTGGTTGTTGATGGTAAAGGCTGCATAGATAGGCTGTGCTCCCAATGCGACACTAAATGAGTAGGTTTCCAGGGGGGAAATCTAAAGGAAAGATTGCATGTATGCATGGAGTGGCAAAAGCCCTTATTTTCCTAGTTATCACAGTCCCATAATTATCTCTTCAAACACTTCCCAGGAAGTGAGGCAATTACAGACTGTCTGGGAGTCACTGACTATGTCCCAATTCGCACACCATATTCCCTATATAGTGCAATAGTTTTGAACAGAGCCGTATCGGGCCCTGGTCAAAAGAAGTGCACTAGATAGGGAATAGGGTGCTATTTGGGCCGCATCCACTGGGCTTTAGACCATATATGGAGAGATGAAGACGGGTGACGCCAAACCAAACGAAGGTGCGTCAGACCTCAGTCAGCAGCGTGCAGGGTCACACACACTCTTTGTGGAAAATGACACATCTCAAAACAAAGGCTGACAGACGTACTTACACACACACTCAGTCTAAAAGAGGAAACTACTTATTTTACTATAACCTTTATAAACCTCATATCTGTCACTACAACCTCATATCGGGGCTGCAGGAAGCCTAGTGGTTAGAGCGTTGGGCCAGTAACCGAAAGTGTGCTAGATCTAATCCCCGAGCTGACGAGGTAAAACTCTGTCGCCTCTCTCAGCCTATTGCGGACAGTCTGAGCACTGATGGAAGGATTGTGCGTTCCTGGTGTAACTCGGGCAGTTGTTGTTGCCATCCTGTACCTGTCCCACAGGTGTGATGTTCGGATGTACCGATCTTGTGCTGGTGTTACACTTGGCCTGCCACTGCGAGGATGATCAGCTGTCCATTCTGTCTCCCTGTAGCTCTGACTTAGGCGTCTCACAGTACGGACATTGCAATTTATTGCCCTGGCCACATCTGCAGTCCTCATGCCTCCTTGCAGCATACCTGAGGCACGTTCACCCAGATGAGGGACCCTGGGCATCTTTCTTTTGGTGTTTTTCACAGTCAGTAGAAAGACCTCTTTAGTATCCTAAGTTTTCATAACTGTGACCTTAATTGCCTACCATCTGTAAGCTGTTAGTGTCTTAACGACCGTTCCACAGGTGCATGTTCATGAATTCTTTATGGTTCATTGAACAAGCATGGAAAACAGTGTTTAAACCCTTTACAATGAAGATCTGTGAAGTTATTTTTACAAATCATCTTTGAAAGACAGGGTCCTGAAAAAGGGGCGTTTCTTTTTTTGCTGAGTTTATTTGGTATTTTTGGTATTGTTTTAGCTGTTGTGAAAGCAGAAGCTACTCGAGACAAAAACAGAACTATATGAATTTAATAATGTCACTCATAGCCTACAAATAAATACACACAAAATAACTAGGTTAAAATGCTATAACCTCATATGTTACTATAAAGTCATCTGTTACTTTAACCTCATATCTGCAGTAGCTGTTAGTATAACCGTAATAACCTCATCTCTGTGGGCCTTTTCCCCTTCTCATTGACTTCTCACTTTCCACCTCGTTAGATGCTTCTAGTAGAACCATTTGACTGCCACAAATGGAAAAACAGGCAAATGTCAAACAACAACCAACCAATTCCTTCCTGTTGGTGGTGGTGGTTGTTAAATGTAAGGCACTGGTTTTTTTTCTGGTCAGGTCACATGGTGTAAGGGTGCGTTTTTCCTTACCACATTTACCCCCCCGGACCAACTCTGTGGCACCATACCAACAGCACCAGATATTATATGTGTAGTTGCTCTCAAAACAACATTGTTTTCTCGCAGATCTCCTGGCCCTAGTTATATGTCCCGGCAGGTGGCTATAACAGTTACCAGAATCAGAGAGGGCTCTGTTGGAGTCTGCAGACAAGCTGTCGAAGGAGGCTTTAACATTTACTCACCAGAATCAGAGAGGGCTCTGTTGGTGTCTCCAGGCAAGCTGTCGGTGGAGGCTGTAGGCAGGCTGCTGCTCCCCAGGCCACGGAGACTGTTGGTCAGGCTCTCGACAGAGCCCTGCTGGCTGCAGTGGTCCAGCTCCACACTGCTCTGGCTCATCTTACCAGACACCCTGCAGAGAGCGTAACAGAGGATATTTACTCTGGGGGAGGATGTTTGGTGCCTTCTCATTTCCATAACCAGGAAGTTAAACACAACAGCTTCCCACCATTAAAAACAAATTACCACTGTTATCAAAACTGTCTGATGCTCACACGGCTTGCAAACACCTAACAAAATGTCTCTATTGCAGCTCAAAAACAATAACAGACAGTGTTCGCTCTTACAACTTGTTCAACCGAACATGTTAGTTCTCTTGTGTAATTTCAGCGAACAGGTAAAGTGTGTGTGTGTTGTGCTGCCTGTCAGTTTTGCTTCAGGCTGAGGGATAGTTTCCCCTCCATCTCATCTAGATATCTCAACATATCTGGATGTAAATGAGATGGTTCAGCCACTACTTGAGGTAAACTGCCTCCACTCTTCACAAGAACACATGAAACGTCAGATACTAGTCTCACTTCCTCTTGGGAGAGGAACACTCTTCTGGCTGAGTGAATGCTTGTTATTGCTGTGTCTCTTAAAGGAAAAATTCATCAAAAATCTTTCGGTATTTTGTTCATTCGTCCACTATCGATAGAGACAAAATGTTTTGCATGTCCAGCAGTCAGGTTTTCAAGATATTGAACTTTCAAGAACCAAAGTGTCACTTGTCAGATCATCATGATATACATTTTGAGACTGTATCAACAGTGGACTAATGAAAAAAAAGACCAAAAAGATAGTTTGAGTGTAGTTTCCCTTTAAGATAAATAATAATACAGTCTTCTCAGTGCCAAGTCATGAAAAAGAGACAATACATATACTTCCTGGAGCTAGGGAATAATGACATTTTTGAAAACGTCTTCCACTTTTCCATTAGAGTAATTTCCCTGCCAACATCCTACACTGTACCCTAAAACATATAGAGGAATCCATTTTTTGCTTTCCCATGCCATGATAGCTCCTATCTGAATGTAAAGGAGGCCCTGATACCCTCTGGGGGTAGTTTTCCTAATCATGTGGTCCAATTAGGCTGAGTGACAGACTAGGCAAATCTGAATCTCATTGCTATTCAATTGCTTCATTCTAGCTGGTTAATGGGTCAAAAAGAGCATAGCCCCGGATCCTTCATCTCAGCTCAGATTGACTGGCTCTATTGCTCTATCCACTAGGTCTTTAAACTTCAATCACACCGTAAATCCCCTCAACAGCAGTGCAGGTGTGTGTGTACCCTCATACATGAGCAGAGCAAAACCCACAACCATTTGTCAGACCAAACAAAGGCGTATGATGATGAGACAGTGGAAATGAGACGGAGACATAAGGGTGTGTGTGTGCGTGTGTGTGTGTGTGTGTGTCGTCTCATTTGTATTGTAGGCTATAGCATAAATCACCTTCAAAAATGGCAGTGTATGGGGTAATCCATCTCCATTTGTTTGGAGCTCAGTACTTACAACTAATATGTAATAAGTAAACAACAGTGCTATGGAACTGTTGACACACATCATTTAAAGAAGCATCAGGGTTGAGGGGAGTGGGAGTTACGGTCTCACCGGCTTGATAGAAAGTATAGTTTTTCAAAACCTTGTTTCTTATGATTTATTTTATTGACGGTCCTTTTTGCCATTTATGAATTTATTTATTTATCTTTATTTAACTAGGCAAGTCAGTTAAGAACAAATTCTTATTTTCAATGACAGCCTAGGAACAGTGCCTGTTCAGGGGCAGAACGACAGATTTGTACCTTGTCAGCTCGGGGATTTGAACTTGCAACCTTCCGGTTACTAGTCCAACACTCTAACCACTAGGCTACCCTGCCGCCCCATGAATGTGTTATTCAATGCGTTTCTATGGGCTTCAGTTGTACATTTCTAAATATTTCCAATATTTGTTTTTTCTTTTTTGATACCTAAAAAGGGGTCCTAAAATTCAAAATCCAATAGCTAAATGATCCAAAATGTCCTTTAAAAAAAAATCCATGTCAGCTTAGCACTCCCCCAACGTCTTCAAATCAAATCAAATGTTTATTTGTCACATACACATGGTTAGCAGATGTTAAATGCGAGTGTAGCGAAATGCTTGTGCTTCTAGTTCCGACAATGCAGTAATAACCAACAAGTAATCTAACTAACAATTCCAAAACTACTGTCTTATACACAGTGTAAGGGGATAAGGAACATGTACATAAGGATATATGAATGAGTGATGGTACAGAGCAGCATACAGTAGATGGTATCGAGTACAGTATATACATATGAGATGAGTGTGTAGACAAAGTAAACAAAGTGGCATAGTTAAAGTGGCTAGTGATACATGTGTTACATAAGGATGCAGTCGATGATGTAGAGTACAGTATATACATATGCATATGAGATGAATAATGTAGGGTAAGTAACATTATATAAGGTAGCATTGTTTAAAGTGGCTAGTGATATATTTACATAATTCCCATCAATTCCCATTATTAAAATGGCTGGAGTTGGGTCAGTGTCAATGACAGTGTGTTGGCAGCAGCCACTCACTGTTAGTGGTGGCTGTTTAACAGTCTGATGGCCTTGAGATAGAAGCTGTTTTTCAGTCTCTCGGTCCCAGCTTTGATGCACCTGTACTGACCTCGCCTTCTGGATGATAGCGGGGTGAACAGGCAGTGGTTCGGGTGGTTGATGTCCTTGATGATCTTTATGGCCTTCCTGTAACAACGGGTGGTGTAGGTGTCCTGGAGGGCAGGTAGTTTGCCCCCGGTGATGCGTTGTGCAGTCCTCACTACCCTCTGGAGAGCCTTACGGTTGAGGGCGGAGCAGTTGCCGTACCAGGCGGTGATACAGCCCGCCAGGATGCTCTCGATTGTGCATCTGTAGAAGTTTGTGAGTGCTTTTGGTGACAAGCCGAATTTCTTCAGCCTCCTGAGGTTGAATAGGCGCTGCTGCGCCTTCTTCACGACGCTGTCAGTGTGAGTGGACCAATTCAGTTTGTCTGTGATGTGTATGCCGAGGAACTTAAAACTAGCTACCCTCTCCACTACTGTTCCATCGATGTGGATAGGGGTGTTCCCTCTGCTGTTTCCTGAAGTCCACAATCATCTCCTTAGTTTTGTTGACGTTGAGTGTGAGGTTATTTTCCTGACACCACACTCCGAGGGCCCTCACCTCCTCCCTGTAGGCCGTCTCGTCGTTGTTGGTAATCAAGCCTACCACTGTTGTGTCGTCCGCAAACTTGATGATTGAGTTGGAGGCGTGCGTGGCCACGCAGTCGTGGGTGAACAGGGAGTACAGGAGAGGGCTCAGAACGCACCCTTGTGGGGCCCCCGTGTTGAGGATCAGCGGGGAGGAGATGTTGTTGCCTACCCTCACCACCTGGGGGCGGCCCGTCAGGAAGTCCAGTACCCAGTTGCACAGGGCGGGGTCGAGACCCAGGATCCCGAGCCTGATGACGAGCTTGGAGGGTACTATGGTGTTGAATGCCGAGCTGTAGTCGATGAACAGCATTCTCACATAGGTATTCCTCTTGTCCAGGTGGGTTAGGGCAGTGTGCAGTGTGGTTGAGATTGCATCGTCTGTGGACCTATTTGGGCGGTAAGCAAATTGGAGTGGGTCTAGGGTGTCAGGTAGGGTGGAGGTGATATGGTCCTTGACTAGTCTCTCAAAGCACTTCATGATGACTGAAGTGAGTAGACTTAGACTCTAAAGAATGTTAAATAGAATGGCTAGCTAGTACCTAGGTGACTTTAAAGTAGGCTGCAGTCTCCACCACTCCTGTCTGATGGTCATGTGAATAATAGTTTCGATAAAAAAGGTTATTTTCCCAAACAATAACAATCTTTGAAACCTTGTTTATCATGGCATTGCTTCCATTAGATCTTCAGGTAGATATCTTTCAGATAAATAGCCAGTGCCAGACTGTTTGAGTAATAGTGTACATTCACATCTACCTTGGATGTAAAACAGTTCATCACGTCTGACATCAGATCAAGATAATAATAGCAGCCGTTTCATCTCTTTCAACCAGCACTATACTGTAACATATAGCATATACACTGAGTGTACAAAACATTAGGTACACCTTCCTAATATTGAGTTGCACTTCCTCAATTCGTTGGGGCATGGACTCAAGGTGTTCACCCACGACTGCGTGGCCACGCACGCCTCAACGGTGTTGAAAGCGTTCCACAGGGATGCTGGCCCATGTTGACTCTAATTCCTCCCACAGTTGTGTCAAGTTGTCTGGATGTCCTTTGGGTGGTGGACCATTCTTGATACACACAGGAAACTGTTAAGCGTGAAAAACCCAGCAGTGTTGCAGTTCTTGACACAATCAAACCGGTGCGCCTGTCACCTACTACCAAACCACCTTCAAAGGCATCTGTTCTCCTGCCCATTCACTCTGAATGGCACACATACACAATCCATGTCTCAATTGTCTCAAGGCTTCAAAATCCTTCTTTAACCTGTCTCCTCCCTTCATCTACACTGATTGAAGTGGATTTACCAAGTGACAACATTAAGTGATCATAGCTTTGACCAGTATTCAGCTGGTCAGTTTGTCATGGAAATAGCAGGTGTTCCTAATGTTTATAAATTCAGTTACTACCACTACTACCGGGTAACATATATAAAAATGTAAAAAACATTTCTCTCCCAGGTCATGAACATTTCCATTGAACAATGAAACAAAACAATTCAGACAATTGTATGCCTGAAAGAGGAAGTGGAATAGGGAATAGGACCAGGGAAGGACAGCTCTGGCTGAAATAGATCACTGAGAACATGATTTCTGTTTACAGAGAAAAGGGTGAACTTGCCAAGTAGCAAAGAGTGGTTGAGGATGACGAGGGCTAGATACAGAGTGGTTGAGGATGACGAGGGCTAGATACAGAGTGGTTGAGGATGACGAGGGCTAGATACAGAGTGGTTGAGGATGACGAGGGTTAGATACAGAGTGGTTGAGGATGACGAGGGTTAGATACAGAGTGGTTGAGGATGACGAGGGTTAGATACAGAGTGGTTGAGGATGACGAGGGTTAGATACAGAGTGGTTGAGGATGACGAGGGTTAGATACAGAGTGGTTGAGGATGACGAGGGTTAGATACAGAGTGGTTGAGGATGACGAGGGCTAGATACAGAGTGGTTGAGGATGACGAGGGCTAGATACAGAGTGGTTGAGGATGACGAGGGCTAGATACAGAGTGGTTGAGGATGACGAGGGCTAGATACAGAGTGGTTGAGGATGACGAGGGTTAGATACAGAGTGGTTGAGGATGACGAGGGTTAGATACAGAGTGGTTGAGGATGACGAGGGTTAGATACAGAGTGGTTGAGGATGACGAGGGTTAGATACAGAGTGGTTGAGGATGACGAGGGTTAGATACAGAGTGGTTGAGGATGACGAGGGTTAGATACAGAGTGGTTGAGGATGACGAGGGTTAGATACAGAGTGGTTGACGATGACGAGGGTTAGATACAGAGTGGTTGAGGATGACGAGGGTTAGATACAGAGTGGTTGACGATGACGAGGGTTAGATACAGAGTGGTTGACGATGACGAGGGTTAGATACAGTGGTTGAGGATGATGAGGGTTAGATACAGTGGTTGAGGATGACGAGGGTTAGATGAGTAATCAAGTACTCAAACAGACTTCAAAGCTCAATCTGTAACCATTGACTATTTGGTGGAATGTGCTTTGTGGCTGACTGAACAGGCAAGTGAAATTTAGTCTCAAAGACAGCTTTGACTCTGGTGTTCCGTTTGCACCAGGAGCGTAACCAGATTTGTTTTTGGATAGGCCTAGAAAAATTTGGATAGGCATTTTTTCTACTTGTTTATTACATTTATTTTGTGATGTGCACCATATATTATTTTGTAATATAATCATTTTATACTTGTGCATAGTACTTGGAGCAATCTAGTTACATATACAAATCATGACCTATCCCAGCATATAAAAAATAAGACAGTTGCCAACAACATAAAACTCATCTTCAGGTGCACTTCAATCTTGATGGGCAAACAAGCCTATATTTGATGTTACCAGGTATACCACGACGGGCAGTAGTACTCTAATAAAAGGTACCTTCCCTTTAGTAGACGAATCAATAAGTCGTGACCTACATCACTAGGTGCCGACGGCGAAGCTTTGAGTTGAATGTGGTGGTGATTTCATCACAATCCAATGGATCTGTCAGTTGACGCTCTAAAGACTGCAAACAGACTTTCAAAGCTCAATCTGCAACCATTCAGTTGATTTAAAGTGGAATGTTCAGTTGTGGCTGACTGAACAGGCAGTTGAGTGAAATTTAGTCTCAAAGACTGCAAACCGCTTCAGTGACTCTAAAGACTGTGGTTCAGTTTGACGCTCTAAAGACTGCAAACCGAGAGTGGTTCAGTTGGCGCTCTAAAGACTGCAAACCATGGTTCAGTTGACGCTCTAAAGACTGCAAACCGAAGTTGTTTTCTAAAGACTGCAAACCGAAGTGGTACATTTTTTCTAAAGACTGCAAACCGATTTATTTTGTGATGACTGCAAACCATATATTATTTTGTAATATAATCATTTTGATAAAGACTTGTGCATAGTACGCTTAAAGACTGCAAACTAGTTACAGTATAAAGACTGCAAATCATGACCTAAAGACTGCCCAGCATATAAAACTGCAAACCGAAGTGGTACAGTTGCCAAAGACTGCAAACCGATGGTACAGTTGACGCTCTAAAGACTGCAAACCGAAGTGGTACAGTTGACGCTCTAAAGACAACATGCAAACCGGTGGTACTTGATGCTCTAAAGACTGCAAACAAGCCTATAGTTGATGTTACCAGGTAGTTGACCAAAGACTGCAAACGGGCAGTAGTAAAGACTCTAATAAAAGTACCTTCCCTTTCAGTAGACGAAAGACTCAATAAGTGGTTCAGTGACCTAAAGACTCACTGAAGTGGTTCAGTTGACGCTCTAAAGACTGCAAACTGAAGTGGTTCAGTTGAAAAGACTGCAAACTGCAGTGGTTCAGTTTCAAAGACTCAAACTGCAGTGGTTCAGTTGACCAAAGACTGCAAACTCTGGTTCAGTTGACGCTCTAAAGACTGCAAACTGAAGTGGTTCAGTTGACGCTCTAAAGACTGCAAACTGAAGTGGTTCAGTTGACGCTCTAAAGACTGCAAACTGAAGTGGTTCAGTTGACGCTCTAAAGACTGCAAACTGAAGTGGTTCAGTTGACGCTCTAAAGACAGCAAACTGAAGTGGTTCAGTTGACGCTCTAAAGACAGCAAACTGAAGTGGTTCAGTTGACGCTCTAAAGACAGCAAACTGAAGTGGTTCAATTGACGCTCTAAAGACTGCAAACTGAAGTGGTTCGGGCGCAGTCGGGCGCTTGTCATTGATGTGTGCTGATTTAATCCTAGTTGTTGTTGAGAAAAGAGACTCTCCACACTGCATGATGTCATTGGAAGTGTGACAATGATCCTTAACAGAGAGTTTATATTAGGGAAAATATCATCAGGGCAGCTGTCGAGTCCACTCATTATGGAGGAAAAGTCACTCTTTCCCATGATCATTTTGCGACTCAACTGCTGAATAAAAACAGTGAATTCAGCATCCTCACTTGATTTTGCATATTGATCGCATATGGTCTTCCTCTGCTCTTTCAGGCTGCAGGTTCGGGATTCTTTGGAAAAGGAGGCTGCCGCTTGCATGATCCCATATGTGTCTTCTTGAAATCTTGAGTTTAACTCCGTAATCTGTCGGTCTAGAATATTGTTCCATAGTTGCCTCAGGTCACTGTCACTCTTGATGCTGGATGTTTTCCCTAATGAAGTTGTGACGACACTGTCTGCCAATTTTACAGGCAGTTTTCAATGCCGTGACGCGCTCACATCCCAATGACTAATATCACGCTTAATCATCATCTCTTCAGTTAGTTTAGAACTTTATCAAAGTCTCCCCCTGAGTTCTCTCTGAACGTAGAAAAGCAGCTTTTGAGGACTTCAATTAAACCAACAGTCCGTCACAGATAATGTAGAGCTTTGTAATCCCTTCGTAGCAAAATCACTAGTTTCAAACAATTTACTAAACGTGACTAACAGGAATAAAACCTTATTCTGGATTTGTTGTAAGAGGACATCGGCTTCTAATGTAGTTTGTCCACAAGCCTCTGAAAAACTTGCAAGAACCTCTAAAAATGACATCTAGCTGTAACAGCACTTTACTCACAGACCCTGATTTTTAACTCCACCGTACATCCGTGGATCTTCCTAGCTCGATACATGGTCTATCTGTTCTTCTATGAATCCAGCATGTCTGTGGGATCCACTCATAAATGTGTGTAGCTGGTTTACTGTGTCAAACAAAAGGTACTGACATGTCCCGACACTTTTGCCGTGGTGCACAGAACCAAATTCAAAATGGTGGGAGTTGAAATGCACATATATCGCTTGCTTAAAAGGTTTGCTTTAGTAGGACATGTACCCCTCTGTTTCCTGACATGACTGAAGCGCTAACGAAACATAAACCCACACAGAGTGGGATCCAACTCCAAGGGGTTGCAACACTTCCAAGTATTTTCAGAGAAATTCCTTGTGTAGACAAATCAGCGGTTTCCATAAACCCAACAGCTCTATCTTTAAATCATTCCAGCATGAATGTATCGGATGCACACAGCAATAAGTTCAGGTTTAGATTGATCTTTATATTCATCTGCTGGAATGGCAAAATATATGGGAAGGTGCAGAATGAACTTCCATCTTGTATCCTGCACAGTAACAATGATGCTGCACACTCCAGCAACTCGTTCTGAATTTCAGGGCTCATAAGAGTGGCATTGCAAGGTAGCTCATTAAGCCTGTTTTGTACATCTCCAGAGCATGATGCTGCCACCACCATGCTTCACCATAGGGATGGTGCCAGGTTTCCTCCAGACGTGACGCTTGGCATTCAGGCCAAAGAAATCAATCTTTGTTTCATCTGACCAGAGAATCTTGTTTCTCATGGTCTGAGAGTCTTTAGGTGCCCTTTGGCAAACTCCAAGCGGGCTGTCGTGTGCCTTTTAGTGGAGGGGCTTCCGTCTGGCAACTCTACCATAAAGGCCGTCTTGGTAGAGTGCTGCAGAGATGGTTGTCCTTCTGGAAGGTTCTCCCATCTCCACAGAGGAACTCTAGAGCTTTGTCAGAGTGACCATCGGGTTCTTGGTCACCTCCCTGACTAAGGCCCTTCTCCTTGATTGCTCAGTTTGGCTGGGATGCCGGCTATAGGAAGAGTCTTGGTGGTTCCAAACTTCTTCTATTTAAGAATGGAAGAGCTGTGTTCTTGGGACCTTCAAAGCTGCAAAAATGTTTTGATAGCTTTCCCCAGATCTGTGCCTTGACACATTCCTGTCTCGGCACGCTACGGACAATTCCTTCAACCTCATGGCTTGGATTTTGCTCTGACATGAACTGTCAACTGTGGGACCTTATATTGACAGGTGTGTGCCTTTCCAAATCATGTCCAATCAATTGAATTTCCCATAGGTGGGACTCCAATCAAGTTGTAGAAACATCTCAAGGATGATCAATGGAAAACAGGAAGCACCTGAGCTCAATTTTGAGTCTCACAGCAAAGGGTCTTAATACTTATGTAAATAAGGAACTTGTGACTTGTTACAGCATTCAAAAGGTTGCTTGTTCAAATCCCCGAGCCGGCAAGGTGGAAACATCTGCAGTTAACCCCCAAAACAACTGCTCCCCTGGCACGGATAACGTGGATGTCGATTAAGGCAGCTCCCCGCTCTGATTCAGAGGAGTTAAATGCAGAAGATGCATTCAGTTGTGCAACTTCCCTTTCCCCAGAGTCCATGCAACTCATTATGGCAAATTTTACCATAACAAAAGGGTTGAATACTTACGGACTCAAGATATTTCAGCTTTTAATTGAATTAAATTGTAAACATTTCTAAAATCTTAATTACACTTTGATTTTATGGGGTATTGTGTGTAGTAGGTCAGTGACACAAAATCTCAACTTAATCCATTTAAAAATGTAGGCTGTAACAACAGTCAAGTGGTGTGAATACTTTCTGAACTGTAAATATGAATATCCATAGGAGATCTGTGCTGCTATAAACAGCAATAGAGAAGCCAACTCCTATAATTATACATAATGACATTATTATACAGAACATTCTAGCCCGGGTTCCTGTATTCATTAATGTCTCAGAAAATTCAATACATATCTAGAATTGACTGTTGTTAATCAATACAGGGAAAGCAGAGTGAATATTATGAAGTAGTAGTAGCAGCATAATCAGCATCTTCCTCCTCCAGTATGCTACCCTCCCACTATTGACCTAAAAAAAGCCTTCCTGTAGCCTCCTCCCAAGCATCACTTCAGAATCAACTAGCTAGGCTGTTAACTAAACATGGTGTTAGGCTAGAACAGTGGTTCCCAAACTTTTTATAGTCCCGTATCCTTTACAACATTCAACCTCCAGCTACATACCCCCTCTAGCACCAGGGTCAGCACACTGTCAAATGTTGTTTTTTGCCGTCATTGTAAGCCCCCCCCCCCCCAATACTATACATTTATTAAACATAAGAATGAGTGTGAGTTGTCATCACAACCCGACTCGTAGAAAGTGACAAAGAGCTCTTATAGGACCAATAACTCACCACAGGTTAATGAGAAAGGTGTGCTTGAAAGAATGCACATAACTCTTCAATGTTGGGTCATATTGGTAGAGAGCCTCAGTCTTATATTATTTTCCACACACAGTCTGTGCCTGTATTTAGTTGTCATGCTAGTGAGGGCCGAGAATCCACTCTCACATAGGTACGTGGTTGCAAAGGGCATTAGTGTCTTAACAGTGCGATTTGCCAAGACAGGATACTCTGGGCGCAGCACAACCCAGAAATCTAGCAGTGGCTTCTGATTCAATTCAAATTTCACAGAACCGCTTCTTGCAATTTCGATGAGGCTCTCTTGTTCAGATATCGGTAAGTGGACTGGAGGCAGAGCATGAAAAGGGATAATGAATCCAGTTGTTTGTGTTGTATTTTTCGGGAAAGTACCTGAGTAACTGCGCACCCAACTCATTCAGGTGCTTTGCTGTATCACATTTGACATTGTCCGTAAGCTTGAGTTCATTTGCACCCAAAAATTATACAATAATGGAAAGACCTGTGTGTTGTCCTTGTTAATGCAAACAGAGAAGAACTCCAACTTCTTAATCATAGCCTTAATTTTGTCCTGCACATTGAATATAGTTGCAGAGAGTCCCTGTAATCCTAGATTCAGATCATTCAGGCAAAAAAAACATCACCCAGATGGGCCAGTCGTGTGAGAAACTCATCATGCAAGCAGTCAGACAAGTGAAAATGATTGTCAGTAATGAAAGCTTTAAGCTGGTCTCTCATTTCAAATAAATTGTGTCAATAGTTTGCCCCTTGATAACCAGCGCACTTCTATATGTCGTAAAAGCATTACATGGGCGCTGCCCATATCATTGCATAATGCAGAAAATGCACGAGAGTTCAGGGGCCTTGCTTTAACAAAGGTAACCATTGTCACTGTAGCATCCAAAACATCTTTCAAGCTGTCAGTCATTCCCTTGGCAGCAAGAGCCTCTCAGGGGATGCTGCAGTGTACCCAAGGAGCGTCGGGAGCAACTGCTTGCAGGCTCGTTACCACTCCACTATGTCTCCCTGTCATGGCTTTTGCACCATCAGTACAGATACCAACATGAGCAGCAGCTCCGTTTGGCTACATACGGACCATTAGTGGAATTCCCAGGAGAGAGTAATAGTGAATGTGATAGGATGTTAATTATTTGACTAGACTACCTGTATTTGACATTGTGTTGTTATTTCGCTGAACACTAGATGATTTCATTTTATTTTTGGCAGTGAAACAAGGCTACTCAGGCGAGAAAATATAAAAATGGCATGTTTGAAAATGTGAAAAAATAAATAAATGTGAATCACATTTTTATTTGTCGTACCCCCAACGGCATTGCGCGTACGTACCCCAGTTTGGGAATACCTGGGCTAGAGGATAGAAATACAACGTTAACACAGCCTAATGAGCGTTACCTGCTGTGGAGAGTACTGAACCGCACAGTGACAGTACTGAACCGCACAGTACTGAACCACACAGTACTGAACCACACAGTACTGAATCAGTGACACAGTAAATCTTAAATCAAATCAAAGTTTGTCACGTGCGCCGACTACAACAGGTGAAATACAGTGAAATGCTTACTTACAGGCCCTAACCAAGAGTGCAGTTTTTAAGTAAAAAATACGTATTAGGTGAACAATAGATAAGTAAAATAAATAAAAAACAACAGTAAAGACAGTTAAAATAATCGTAGCGAGGCTTATTACAGTAGCGAGGCTATATACAGTAGCGAGGCTTATTACAGGCACCGGTTAGTCGGGCTAATTGAGTACTGAACCACACAGCACTGTTCGCACACTTTCTCTTTATAGCCGAGGGGCTCTATTCAGTCTGTCAAGCAGAAGTGTTACAGATACCGAGATAGAAATGTAACGGGCATTTCGGATTGAGCCGAGATACAATTTCATATGATCTCCGTGGGCATAGTGAAGAATTGTCATATCACTTTTATCATGTATTACGTTTTTAATGAGGCATCAACACAACCAGTCGTGATGTTTTCATCCGATTGTCAAACAAACAATCATTTAAAAAAAGAGCGTTCCTGTAGGTTACCCGCACACGTTTGTCCGCTCATAAAATAATTCCAGCATCAAAACAGTGCACTGTGCATCCGCAGTTTGATCAATAGAAAGAGACATCTGTTACAAAACACCTAAATGTGTATTATGTCATTCATACACAATTGATGCGTCCACTGCTGTCCCCGCGCGTCTTGGCCAAACATACTCCGCCTTGGCAAAGTGTTCTCGTCAAACCACAATGCAATTTGGAGCATGTGCCACCCTGGCCTCAAGTCAATTCGTACATTTTTCATGCAGCTGACATGCGGTAATGTTAATAGTGTAATATAGTTATTGGCATTTTCTGTTAGTAATTGTGGTACGGCGTACCCCCAATATTTATTTTGCCGGGAAGCCGTACCGGACCGGCTTACTTTCACCCGTACAAATGCAGATTCTCTTGCTGTTGCATGCAGGGTAGTTATTATACTATGGTAGAAGAATAGTGACCATTGTTTCATCAACGGGTGGGTCACACGGACAAGGGTCGGGGTCACACGGACAAGGGGCGGGTCACACGGACAAGGGGCGGGTCACACGGACAAGGTCCTTGCTGCCAAGGATATTAACGTTCAGCCACAGGGCTCTCCTTCCTTCCCTCTTTCTCCCTCCCGATTTCTGAGTTCTCAAGGACTAGTCATGCTACCCAGATGGATATATCCCATTGAACATTCAGATACACCCCTACATCCTTCACCTCCAGCTCATCAGATGACTAGGGCTGATCCCAAATGGTACCCTATTTCCTAAACCTGGGCTCTGGTCAAAAGTAGTGCACTATAAAGGGTATAGGGTGCCATAGGGCTCTGGTCTAAAGTAGTGCACTATAAAGGGTATAGGGTGCCATAGGGCTCTGGTCTAAAGTAGTGCACTATAAAGGGTATAGGGTGCCATAGGGCTCTTGACAAAAGTAGTGCACTATAAAGGGTATAGGGTGCCATAGGGCTCTTGACAAAAGTAGTGCACTATAAAGGGTATAGGGTGCCATAGGGCTCTGGTCTAAAGTAGTGCACTATAAAGGGTATAGGGTGCCATAGGGCTCTTGGCAAAAGTAGTGCACTATAAAGGGTATAGGGTGCCATTTGGGAAGCAACCTGTAAGCTCCACATCCACAAGCCATGGAGGAATAAACCTGGGAGGGAGGGGTGATGGCAGCCTATGTAAATCAGACAGGAGATGCCTGTATCTATCTGGGCAGCTGGCAGAAGGACATGGTTTCACACACAGTGCTGGAGGGCCAGGACTCAGAGAGGAGAGATGCTGCCTGACCTATGGAGGAACTTCAACACTTTTCTGATGCATTGCAGTTACTTCAAATCAATACGTCCTTCAACTTGAAATACTGTCAAAAGTACTGTCATCGCATTAAAAAAGTAAACATTGGCCATTGATTACATCACTGAGTGAGGTCGCAGATTATTGTAATTATTATGGTGAGGTCGCAGATTATTATATATTTTTTTATAGCAAAATGGGGTCGCAGAGAAAAACAGTTTGGGAACACCTATTGTAGACAGTCAGCACCATATAAGCTTCTGTAAGTTACAATCACTTTATGCAATACACAGTACCTGTTTCTTGGCATCAGCTCCTACCGGAAACCATTATTAGTTGGTTCAAAAGCTCTGTAAAAGGATTCAGCTAAAAGTCTCGTACAGGACCTCACACTGAAGTACCAGCGAAGCTCCAGGCATGATGGACATCCGACATGATCCCAGATCTGACGGTCGCTTTCAGTCCATGAAGTAACAACTCACTCAACAAGAGACGAGTGTATTTAAAGTGTCTCGCCACAGGAAAAGCAATGTCACCTCCTTGCCAGGGACAGTTTGGTAGTTGCTCCGGGCAACAATCTGCTCTTCCACTACCCCACTGAAAACACCCTCCTCCTAGAATATTGGTGCTGAGCGAATAGTGCTTTTTGAAGTCGGTTCGGATTCGTTTAAATTATTACAAAATAATCATGGTTTTCAATTTCGATTACTTTAAAAAAAAAAGCACTGTGCATTGTGGGTTGAATGCTGTAAAACAGAAGAAAACAATGAATATAAGTAGTGACTGCCCATTACTGCTTATTAACCATAATTTATTCACATTAATAAAATATATTTCAGTTGTGCATTTTACATTTGTTTTATTTGATGAATGTATTATTTAATTCCAAGTCATCAGCTCATCTCTATAGAGCTGCTGTCTGACAAAATCACTATTTAGTAGTTCATCAAAGTAAATAAGGCTGAATACCAACTATCAATCACCTAAATCATGTATCTTCAGGTAGCGATACCTCACGAAGCAACAGCTTTCTCAATCGCACATGCTGCGTAAAAGAAACAGACCGGACTAGTAGGCGTGCAATGGATTATGGTCATTGTAGTTAGTTTAGCACAGAAAACGTGGTAATTATGTAAAATATTGGCCTACATCGCACAGTTCAGGATTTATACAATTTATCTCTAGAAAAACAGAAAAAAACAGAATGAAATGGAATTCAAATTATTGAACAGACATGGTCCAACAAAAAATAACCAACATTTCTGTTAAATGCTCAGCACTACATAATAAACACACTATTTGGGGTAAGACTGTAGGCCACCCAAACGGTTTGGACCAACTGTCACTAAGGACAAAAGGACTTGTTCAAAAGTATCACCGAACAGGAGGATCTTACTGCGACCATGTTTGTTTGGTTCCTCACGGTGATCAAAAGAACTGTGATGCAGCCATGAGAAGGACAGATTTCTGAACCATCTGTTTCTTTAAATGATTCATCACACAAAACGCTGCCTCGTTTGTGTTTGGTTTGCCTCCTCCACATCCCTGTGGAAATGCCACCGTATCACTAGTTGAGTCTTTTCCCTATATAGTGCACTAAATTTGACCAGAACACTATGGGGCACTGGTCAAAAGTAGTGCACTATATAGGGGGAGGGACAGTGCCATTTGGGACACACAACACTGTATGTTCGTCTTCTACTTCCCTGTGTTACACTGTTCTCAAAGGCTTTTCTAAGACACAGTCTTTTTGGGATTTAGGTCTGGTCAAGATGTTTCCTGAATGTATTATGTGAACTGTGAGGTTGAATCTGCTAAAAGGACACTTCACTGTAGTCTACGTGAGGGCTGAAGCAGCTCCAGGGCGTTTGTTTAAAGATGATAAGCTTTCTGGCTTGGCCCAGGCAGGTCAGACCAAGACTACAGTATTACCCTCAACAGTTAAGCTCTGGGAAAACAAATAAGATCAGACTACCCAAAAGCAGGACATCACTAGGGCCCGTTCCCACATGAGTCTCTAGAAAGTGTATTTTTACAAGCGCAGCAGCAGCAGCATGCTAGCAATGTCATAATATAAAATGGAGAGATACTTACTAGTATTACAACCCAAATAAAGGTCTGGGAAACACCAACGGCAACAGGGGTGATAATGTTCCCTACAGCCAGCCAAACGCCATCAGAAACAGAGGTGATAGTGTTCCCTACAGCCAGCCAAACGGCATCAGAAACAGAGGTGATAGTGTTCCCTACAGCCAGCCAAACGCCATCAGAAACAGAGGTGACAGTGTTCCCTACAGCCAGCCAAACGCCATCAGAAACAGAGGTGACAGTGTTCCCAGCCACAGCCAGCAGAGGTGACAAACCACCAAACGCCATCAGAAACAGAGGTGACAGTGTTCCCTACAGCCAGCCAAACGCCATCAGAAACAGAGGTGACAGTGTTCCCTACAGCCAGCCAAACGCCATCAGAAACAGAGGTGATAGTGTTCCCTACAGCCAGCCAAACGCCATCAGAAACAGAGGTGACAGTGTTCCCTACAGCCAGCCAAACGCCATCAGAAACAGAGGTGATAGTGTTCCCTACAGCCAGCCAAACGCCATCAGAAACAGAGGTGATAGTGTTCCCTACAGCCAGCCAAACGGCATCAGAAACAGAGGTGACAGTGTTCCCTACAGCCAGCCAAACGCCATCAGAAACAGAGGTGATAGTGTTCCCTACAGCCAGCCAAACGCCATCAGAAACAGATCAGAAACAGTGATAGTGTTCCCTACAGCCAGCCAAACAGCAGTGACAGTGTTCCCTACAGCCAGCCAAACGCCATCAGAAACAGAGGTGATAATGTTCCCTACAGCCAGCCAAACGCCATCAGAAACAGAGGTGACAGTGTTCCCTACAGCCAGCCAACGCCATCAGAAACAGAGGTGATAGTGTTCCCTACAGCCAGCCAAACAGAGGTGATAGTGTTCCACAGCCAGCAGAAGAAACAGAGGTGATAGTGTTCCCTACAGCCAGCCAAACGCCATCAGAAACAGCGTGATAGTGTTCCCTACAGCCAGCCAAACGCCATCAGAAACAGCGTGATAGTGTTCCCTACAGCCAGCCAAAACAGGAGCTGTTGCCAAGACCAATTAGTTTAGTTTCTAATGTCAAATAATTAAAAGGAAAAGTCACTGGGATTTTTTTTATTGGGATCATCTTGATGCCTGAAATGATCTTACTCCAAGGATTTATATAGTATTAGGCTAAATTAAATATATTGTAACACACACAAGAACAGCACCACTACAGCTTCCCTGCAGGTTAAAACAAAGACATTACATGTTGTTGAGATAGTAATCTACACAGCGAACCAGCACAGCGAACCAGCACAGCCTTGTTGATCAAACGCCTGCATTTTGAGGAATACACAGTTGTATTCTAATCCCTACAACATACCCGATAAAGCAAGGCTTATTTTAAAAAGTGCCCATTTGTAGTCAACATGCTGGCGAACTATTTGTCTCCTGGTTTAGGTCTATGAGTCACAAAGCTTAATGTGTAGTAGTGATCTGAAGCCCTATGGTCTAAACAGTACAGGGGGAAATGTCACTAGGTTATTCTATACAGTCATGTCTGTGAATAGATAGGCCACAACTTTCTCACAGTGTCAAAAATATTATAAAGTGAATTACAATCTAAGATACATTAACATCTTAGTTAAATGCAGATCATTGACAAGGTTATCTTTGTGTGTGTGCCTGTCAGTGTCAATGGGACAAAGGCACAAGGACTCTATTATCAGTCCCATCTATTGTGTGATAGCCAAAACAAATTTACAATGTGAAGGAATATTTTTTACAGCCCGTGATGTTCTTGAAATGACAGTGAAAAGTTAAGACAACTACAAATGGAACAAGGAATGCATTGAGACTGGTTCCGGAACAGTCTGGATGATCCTTAGGGTTCTAGACTGAGAATGGAGGCTGATACCAGCTGAATAATCTCACTATGAAAGGAGAGATCACAGTAGGCAGTCAGCCCTCAAGCTGCATCACTGCAAAAACAAGGGAGCATCGTTTAAATCACACACACAGAGAGAGAGATACAGAGAGAAGAGTTAGCGAGCGAGAGAAGAGTTAGCGAGCGAGAGAAGAGTTAGCGAGCGAGAGAAGAGTTAGCGAGCGAGAGAAGAGTTAGCGAGCGAGAGAAGAGTTAGCGAGCGAGAGAAGAGTTAGCGAGCGAGAGAGGTTTTTTTGTTCTCCCTTTTGTTTATTTAATTTGCTTTGGCATACGTTTCCCATGCCAATAAAGGCCCCTTTGAATTGAATTGACAGAAAGAGATTAGAGGTCGACCGATTATGATTTTCCAGCGCCGATACAGATTATTGGGGGACCAAAAAAGCCGATGCTGATTAATCGGACGATTAAAAAAAATTGTATTTATAATAATGACAATTACAACAATACTGAATGAACACTTATTTTAACTTAATATAATACATCAATAAAATCAATTTAGCCTCAAATAAATAATGAAACATGTTCAATTTGGTTTAAATAATGCAAAAACAAAGTGTTGGAGAAGAAAGTAAACGTGCAATATGTGCTATGTAAGAAAGCTAACGTTTAAGTTCCTTGCTCAGAACATGAGAACATATGAAAGCTGGTGGTTCCTTTTAACATGAGTCTTCAATATTCCCAGGTAAGAAGTTTTAGGTTGTAGTTATTATAGAAATTATAGGACTATTTCCCTCTATACCATTTGTATTTATTAACCTTTGACTATTGGATGTTCTTATAGGCACTTTGGTATTGCCAGTGTAACAGTATAGCTTCCATCCCTCTCCTCGCTCCTCCCTGGGCTCGAACCAGAAACACAACGACAACAGCCACCCTTGAAGCAGCGTTAGCAAGTGAAACAACCACAGGCTCAGAGCGAGTGACGTTTGAAACGGTATTAGCACACGCTAACTAGCTAGCCATTTCACTTCGGTTACACCAGCCTCATCTCGGGAGTTGATAGGCTTGAAGTCAAAAACAGCAGTCATAAACAGCGCAATGCTTGACGCTCTACAACATCCGCAGAGTACGACCCTGCCTCACACAGGAAGCGGCGCAGGTCCTAATCCAGGCACTTGTCATCTCCCGTCTTGATTACTGCAACTCGCTGTTGGCTGGGCTCCCTGCCTGTGCCATTAAACCCCTACAACTCATCCAGAACGCCGCAGCCCGTCTGGTGTTCAACCTTCCCAAGTTCTCTCACGTCACCCCGCTCCTCCGCTCTCTCCACTGGCTTCCAGTTGAAGCTCGCATCCGCTACAAGACCATGGTGCTTGCCTACGGAGCTGTGAGGGGAACGGCACCTCAGTACCTCCAGGCTCTGATCAGGCCCTACACCCAAACAAGGGCACTGCGTTCATCCACCTCTGGCCTGCTCGCCTCCCTACCACTGAGGAAGTACAGTTCCCGCTCAGCCCAGTCAAAACTGTTCGCTGCTCTGGCCCCCAATGGTGGAACAAACTCCCTCACGACGCCAGGACAGCGGAGTCAATCACCACCTTCCGGAGACACCTGAAACCCCACCTCTTCAAGGAATACCTAGGATAGGGTAAGTAATCCTTCTCACCCCCCTAAAAGATTTAGATGCACTATTGTAAGTGGCTGTTCCACTGGATGTCATAAGGTGTATGCACCAATTTGTAAGTCGCTCTGGATAAGAGCGTCTGCTAAATGACTTAAATGTAAATGTAAATGTAACGAAGAGCTGCTGGCAAAATGCACGAAAGTGCTGTTTGAATGAATGTTTACGCGCCTGCTTCTGCCTAGCACCGCTCAGTCAGATACTTAGATACTTGTATGCTCAGTCAGATTATATGCAACGCAGGACACGCTAGATCATATCTAGTAATATCATCAACCATGTGTAGTTAACTAGTGATTCTGATTGATTGATTGTTTTTATAAGATAAATTTAATGCTAGCTAGCAACTTACCTTGGCCTAAAGCCTGTTACGCGAATGCAGTAAGGTTGCAAGGTTGTAAGGTTGCAAGGTTGGTTCCCAGGGCTGACACTGAAAATCTGTCATTCTGTCCCTGAACGAGGCAGTTAACCCACCGTTCCTTGGCCGTCATTGAAAATAAGAGTGTGTTCTTAACTGACTTGCCTAGTTAAAAAATGTTTTTATAAAAGATGTAAAGAAAATTTAAAAAATACAAATAAAATACATTTAAAAATAAATCTGCAAAAATCGGTGTCCAAAAATACCGATTTCCGATTGTTATGAAAACTTGAAATCGGCCATAATTAATCGGCCATTCCGATTAATCGGTCGACCTCTAAAAGACATAGACAGTCAAGACAGACAGAACAAGGGCATCAACCATGTGGCTGCTAAGCTGAAAATATTAATCCAAACACAGTTGAGATTCCCCAAATAGTCTTAATAAACTTAATAAATCAAACAGCAAAAACATTTAGAGTACAAGGAATATCTAAAATGTCCACACTACATTAACCAAATAGCTTATTTTATACAGCCTCGCATGACTGTATCCACCTGTGGAATAGTAGCTGTAGTGAGTGACTGGGACCTGGTGGCAGGTTAAGGCCAGTAACCCGAAAGGTTGCTGGTTCAAATCCCCGAGCTGACTATGTGACAAATAGGCCGATGTGCCCTTGAGTAAGGCACTTACATTAACCCTAATTACTCCTGTATGTCACTCTGGATAAGAGTGTCCTGTTAAACGACTAAAATGTAAATCACATCTAAAGGATGAAATACCCTTTGAAGTTGAACAGAAATACATTTCCCCCATTAGAAAATGAGAATCCAATTCATGATGGATGAAGTTCATTACTGTCGTGCTATAAAGAATTACACTATTGCTGGCAAGCAGCACCATGCAGTACACTGGGTAAGTGAAGAGTCTAAAAACCAATAATGAACATTACAAATTAAAGTTATCTGTCATGATACATTACGCTCACTTAAAATATTGTCACATCAATATGGAGTAGCCATCCATTTCCAACTGAAATCACTGAACTTAATGACAACACTGTAGATTAAATGGGTAAACTATAAAGACAAGCAAACCTACTTTGTCAAGAATGAAGTGATCTTCCAAAAGCCCATTCATTTTCAATTTGTTATACATGGCCTTTCTGTTTCTCAACATCATTCATGCTACACTCTCAGGAATACCACCCAAAGCTCAGTGTGAATAAAATACAGGTACCGTATATCACAAAAGAGTGACTAGACTACAAAGAATCACAAAACTAATTCACTACAATGGAATGCCATCCATAGCCCGTAGCTCAGTCAGTGTTTAAAACCAAAAGGCCCAGGTTCTTACCTGTGGTGTTTCTTAGGGGGAGGGGGTGGTGGAGTGGGGTCATGGCTTGAACTCTTCCCCTCTGCTGAGAGCTGCTCCGTGCTGGAGAGAGACGACGGAGTCGACTTGGCCAACATGCTCCCGCTATGTTTGCCCTCCTCCGCGCTGCTGCAGCCTGCCTGCTTCTGACTGGCACTATTGTTGGCCGCGGTGCCTGGTAGGGTCTGGGTGCTGCCCCGCTGGCCCTCGCTGCCCTGTGTCACCCCCGTGGGTCTCCAGTCACTGGCGTCTCTCCAGACAGCCGCCCTATTGATGAGCCCTGTCACCCTGCTCTGAGAGGCACTCTCCTGAGCATGGCCCTCCTCTGTCTCCTCCTCCTCCTCCTCCTCAATCCGGCCCTCCCAGTTCCAGGGAGTGGTATGGAGCTTGTGCCTCCGGACCTCAGACGAGGCTGAGCTGTGGGGCTCCATCTGGGACTTCACCTGCACCTGGACGTCCCTGGAAGACGGTGATAAAACCAGAGTCTGTATGCTGAGCTCAGGCACCGGGGAGATGCTGGAGGTCCCTGGGAGCGGTTTGGGCGATCGGTTGTTCCTCTTGGGCGGTATAGGGGGGCTGTTCTGGGGTTTGGGCTGGAGTGAAGCAGGGAAACCTGGGGATGATGTCTCTGTTACAGAAGAGCTGGAGGGCCACTTGAAAGCTGGGCTTCCGGGGTTGCTGAGGGCCGTGGGGCTGAAGTCAGGCCACTGGGTGCTGACGGCTGAGTCCGGGCTGCTCAGATAGAATGTCCGGTTGTTCTCCTCAGTATGAGCAGCCCGGACGGTTATCTTGGCCCTCTGGTTCTGACCCTCTTCTGTGAGCTCCACCTCCAGCTCGGAGGGCTGTTTTTGGGCATGGACCTTCCCGTTCCCTCCTACAGCGCTCTGAGGCCTCCTCTTCCTCTTGGTGCTCTCAGCATAGATGGGTTCTGACGACAGCGTCTGTCCGTCTGAGGGAGAGCTGGCTGATGAGGCTGAGAGGCTCTGAGGAGTGGGACTATCTGGCCCAGCCAGTCCGAAGCCATCCGGCCCTGTGAGAGAGTCTGTGCTGCTGCGATAGGAGCAGGAGTCTGACAGAGACAGAGTACCAGGCTCGGAGACGAAGGAGCCGGTTCGGCCTCCTCCACAGGACAGGAGGTTGTGCCCTAGAGGCCCCGGAGATGCCCCTGAGCTTAGGGTGGTTAAAGATGGGACAGGAGAAGTACTGGACTGGTTGGTGTTCCCAGACATAAGGCCCCCATTACTAGGGGCTGTTGTGGTGGTGATAAGACCGTTACAGATGCCGTTACCAGCCGTTGTTGTTACCGTGGCAATGATGTTGATAGCAATACCCAGAGGTGCTTTCACTTCCTGGATGGCCTGGACTGTGGAAGACCCTCTAGTGGTGGTCACCATGCGGACGCCGTGCCCGTTGCAAGTACTCTTGGTGGTTTTGGTAGTCTTGGTGATCTGTTGCCTGTAGGACGAGTCACTGTTGCTATTCCCTTTCTCCTTCAGACTGTGAGGCCCTCGGCTGTGTCCGTCCTCCTGGGTCACTAAGACACTGCTGATGATCATACTAGAGTCCTTCTGGAGGGCTGACGGGGACAGAGAAGACTGGGGGCTGATAGGACCGGGGGAAAAACGGCTGCAGGGGTAGTCTATCTTCTCAGGGGTTGTAGTAGTCTGTAGTACCGCCTCTCTCAGGGCCTTGTTACAACCTTTACTGTCTATGTAGAGAGGGGACAGGCCCAACATCTTCTTAAGGCCCAGTCGTTCCACTGGACTCTTCAGATTGTCCTGAGGGGAAACAAATTGAGGGGAAATATAATTCATGGTTATAGAAAGCATACAGACATTATTGAATCACTTCACATTAAGTGACTAAAACCTACGGGTTTCATTCTAGATGTACTTAGTTAAATGCAAAGGCATACAGTGTCATACATTTGTATTTGAGTTAGTGAGATCTAACCTGTTCTATGTTCATGTTGAGGTCTGCCAGCATCTCGCTGGAGTCAGGGAGCATCATGGTGGGGCGAACGGCAATGGTGGGTTTGGAGTAGGGCACGGTCACTCCCTCCTCCTCCTCCTCCTCCTCCTCTCCCCCCAGACTGGTCCTCGGGGCACCACAGGGCACTGTACTGCCCCCGCTGGCACGGTGGGCGCTACGTGGATGGAAGCAGTTCTTACACGAGCCGGGTTTCCACACGTGTTCTGAAAACTCACCGCAGGCCGACATATTTGTCCGAAACGTATAGTTGATGTCAATGTAGGTGGGAGATGGGATGATCCGACATGGTTCGTAGTTGTACAGAGAAGCCTGGTATCACATGAAACCCTGCAGAGAGGAGAAATCAGAATAACAATGTGTATATAATTGTATTTACTGTGGCGATTCTCACTTTAAAAGCACTGTTTCTTATCTGAATTTCTCGAGTTAATCAATAACTATCATAATGCTATTGAGAGCACACATTGTTTGAGCTGAACATAACAGCGGTGGTTAAGAACAAGACAAGTTCATTCCCCAATAGGTGGCCCAATGGAACAATTTGCCCCGGAGGTGATTTTATTTATACCATTTTTATTATTGGACATAAAAGACTAAAAATCACCAGGAAATCAGGTCAAAGTGATTTTAATTTAAGAAATCTGTTCCCAAGTATTCCCACTCATAAATAAAGCAATATGTGATCGTATGCCAATGTAATTAAGGTTTGAAATTATTCTGTTTTTGTCAAATACTATATTGGTTGGGATTCTTGCGTCAATTTGCAGTGTACACGTCCGTCCGTCCGTCCGTCCACCCCCCCCCCCCCTACAGGTACACACCGAGACAACAGTCAGACAATCAGTCACCTTTCTAGACTTTAACCCTCAACATTACACCATTCAGTTCTGTTGAATTACGAAATACAACTTCATTCATATCAACGCAATAAAAATATCACTTTTAAGGAAAAGGTATTTGAGAGTTGGTTGTGGTGTTGCATAATGATCAGTACTTGACACCCACTGATGAAATGCACAAGGTGCAATACTCGGTTGCATCCTAACTGACACCCTATTCCCAACATTGGTTAAAAGTACTGCGCTAAAAAAGTATGGCAGTGAGCCTAGTGGTTAGAGCGCTGGACTAGTAACCGGAAGGTTGCAAGATCAAATCCCCGAGCTGACAAAGGTAAAAATCTGTAGTTCGGCCCCTGAACAAGACAGTTAACCCACTATTCCTAGGCCATCATTGAAAATAAAAATTTGTTCTTAACTGACTTGCCCAGTAAAATGTAGGGATTAGGGTGCCATTTTGGGACACAAGCCCTTTCCTCTGGTCTCCTCTGCCTAACAGAACTAGCATTATGTCTGGTTCAGGAAGCACCGCAGCTGTTTTACTGCAGAGTAAACTAGAATAGAAAGACTATAGTAAACACCTCAGGATAATGATGTGTGTTTCATTGGTTCCCCAATAATATTATATGGATTTAATTTTCCCAGTCATTCTAACAAATTACTTATGGCCAAATCCATCAAGTATCTGTATTTGTGTAGTCATGTGTTGCCAGGAAGTTTAAACTATACCAGGCTTTAACCTCTGTAGTAAACTCAACACGCTCCACCACTATCACTACACTGTAGTGTTCTTTGTAACTTCAGATGCCTCTGAGCTCTGTCCTCGTTCCCAGGCGTTCTAAATTAGAGGGTCCTACTTTCTGTTGAGCCCACGTGACCCCCAGGAACATAAAGGCGTTTAGAATGCAGTCTCCTGTTGTAGAATGCCTCAAACATCCCAGAGGTCAGAATGCCTGGAATGTGGAGAGGCGCAAGTGTCAGACCACCACACCAGCAGCTCTTAACACCTCTCCCTGTGCAATTCATGTTAAAGACTGGAGGACGGTGAGAAAATCAACATGACTAGAGGGTTTGTCTGTCTTGTTTCTCCTAGGTGTCCTCCTCTGTCTTCACACAGAGCTAAATACCCAGAGACAAGCCTTGGAAATGGCACACAGCAGTACATGTCCCCACCACCTAAAGTCATTAATAAAGCAATACAGGGGATCTAGCCTTATATAAAAGCCAGTGGAATAACACAGATTACTCATTCAATTTCACCAGATTTTGTAGCATTATAATATCTAGGGACAAACTATAGACATGGGTTGTAGAAGGAGGGGAGTTTCTTGACTTAGTGAGATGCATGTTTACACCTACAGCATCATCTGATATTCCTTTGTTGTTCTTTCTCTGACACAATAACTATCTGGAAAGCACTGGAAACAGCACTGATTGGTGTTTCAACTGTAGCCTATATTAAAATGTATGACTGAGATGTATGGCACATGGTCTACTTCTGAATGGTATAGACAAATATGATCTTTTCCATTTTCTCATCCGTTTGGGTATCTACCCACAGTGCACTTGGAAAGCATTTAGACACTTTACTGAACACTTATGTAAATGAGATATTTCATTTTTTTTATTTCTAAAAACCTGTTTTTGCTTTGTCATTATGGGGTATTGCGTGTAGATTGATGAGGGGAAAAAAATATATATTTTAGAATAAGGCTGTAACTGTGGAAAAGGTCCAGGGGTCTCAATATTTTCCCAAATGCACTGTAACACCCAAAACAAAAACAAGACTGGACATGTGGTGAGAAGGAGTTTCATTTGAGGCTGATGTCCATTTCTCCAGCTCCATCACCTCCAGAAATGAACACGACTAAATCCTCACACAGATTCTGAGTGAAGCCTACGCTCTTTCTTCCTCAGTAAAAAAAAAAGACCTTTCTATGTAGGCCTAGTCCTGTACTCTGAGACTAACATCTATATACACGAGTATGACCAGTGGTCAAGAGTCATGACACAAATTCAAGGCTGGGCTTTCTGTCATATAGCTGTTAAGAAATTCAGAAGTCGAAATGGGAAAACAATGAAAAAAAGTGATCAGATGCACAAAGGTGACCTGCTGCATGGGTCTGGGTCAACTTTGTGTCATTCCGTATCTTGGGCACATAATAAAAACCATCTTTGTCTCTCTGTGAGTGCCAGTGTGTAATCAACTAGTGTTGCCTCTGCGCTGTAGTCTACCCCCTGCTGTCTCGCCCTGGCATGCAATAACAGAACAGTGTCTGGAAGCAAAACTGCCTGACTCCTGTCGCCCTAACAACACAACACTACTGACCACACACAATGTATTATTTGCTCAGGGCTAGCCTGATGCAGGGGGAATGCAATCTGTGTGACAATGTTTAGACTCAGGGGCAACATTTTGACAGTCATGGGCAGATAACGACAGAGGGGCGGGGCAGGGCTTTGTCAAAGAAAGAACAGCTGAAAAAACGGAATTATTGGTTGACTTTTACACTTCCACGTTCAATGTAGCCAAAAGATATTTAAGAAAATATTGATATTATGTGACCAGTAATTCAAGCCTTAGCACGCACGCGTGGGGTGTCTATGGATCGATACTCCTTACATTCCTCGACTGTCTAATAAACGGAACAAAAACGATATATTAACAAATAGAGTCATACATTCTCAACTTGATCACGGACGATATACATCGAATTATCGTAAGGATCTACAAGGCATTTCCACGCAGTGTTTGTTTCACGCGATTAATTCATTCCTGTGCTGAAGCGCCTGGTTGAACATGGAGACAGAATTTCCCATTCAGTTGATCGAGCATTCGAACACATTGCTCCCATCTCTGGAATGCTTTCTCATTCGAACCGCGACTCCTGAAGGTATCGTTCATTCCATTTCTGAAACAAGTGGGATGCCTATAGCCTCCTAGAGGACGTGCCTCGTTCCTGAGAATATCTATAGATATATGTTGACATTTTCAAGCTCCTTATCCATGCTCAGCCATGGTCTCAAATAACATGTTTCACTTGTAGTATCTAAATGCGTCCTTCTGGACTATGGTTACAGGCTAAGCATTATCACCTGTGACATATTCCTACCCAATAAGGGGGTTCTTAGCCTGGTTATAAGGATGCAAATACTAAATAGACGGACAGCTATATGTTCAACAACCTATATACATTAAACAAACAACGTTACTGGCTTAAATAAACATGACTGTATATGCGAATCTATTGGTCGGAGAAAAGATAAACGCGTGTCAGTTCTGTGGAAAGTGTCAAATGTTTTTTCTTACCTGAGGTCTTCTCCCGTTCTTGACTTGCCTGGCAACCCCTTCTCCCTCCCCAAAAACCTCGAAACAATGTAGGTCCCAAAAACAAAGTTATATGTTATTTATCCCACATCCGACGCGCCGATAGGTAGCTGGGGAAATGTGTGGAGTCCCAGCAGGCAGCTTTGATCCGCGGCTCTTGAAACGCACAGCGAGGTGAACTGGTGGAGGAACGGGCGAATAGTGAGCATGAAGCCCTTCAGCGAGGGGCGGAGCTTCCTACTCTAAAGGAATAAACTACTCGTTGAGTTGCAGACTAGTCCGGCCGCATTCAAGTGGATGTGAAGTGGTTTCGGGTACTATTCAATTTAATTCAAAGGCGTTTCATTGGCATTTGAGACACATCAACTATTTTTTTTTTAAATGTACAGTTTTAACATCGCAGTACAACGAGCTCACCTTCTGCCCTCAACCTCTGCAGAGCAACAGTGGCGAATTTAATTGAGAGAGGAGAGAAAGACAGCTGGGAGGAGCGGTGTCGGTCCCCGCTGATCCTCATTATGACCGCATTATGACCCGGGCAAAAGGAAGCCCAACTCCGCATTGCCAGTACCATTCAGTATCATCCCATTCCACAACTGAAAGCTGAAACATCACTGTCACCTCACCTCAGAGCTTCCAACCACACCTGCACACCTTTTTTTATTTAATCTTTATTGTTTGTGTATCACTTGTTTTCTGTGGTGCAAATAAATAAATACAAACTTTGTCAAAACAGCCAGGCAAACGACACACACACACACACACACACACACACACACACACACACACACACACACACACACACACACACACACACACACACACACACACACACACACACACACACACACACACACACACACACACACACACAGTTGAGTTGACAACTCTCGCCTCAGGGCAGGCATACCAAAAAGGGACCTGTCTTGTCTGTGAATTGTTTTCGTCTGAGCAACCCATGATTACCCTAATATGCTGATAGGGGATTATTCATTATTAACTTTCAATGCAAATTGAAAACACTTGCCTTCACCCTTTTTTCCTGATCAACAGGGATGGCAGGTAGTCTAGTGGTTAGAGCGTTGGACTAGTAACCAGCAGGTAGTCTAGTGGTTAGAGCGTTGGGCCAGTAACTGTAAAGGTTGCTGTGTTGAATCCCTGAGCTGACAAGGTAAACATCTGTTGTTCTGCCCCTGAACAAGGCAGTTAACCCACTGTTCCCCAGTAGGCTGTCATCACAAATAAGAAAGTTCTTGTTCTTAACTGACTTGCCTAGGTAAATAAACAACAAATCTAATTATGATCATACACCTGTAGCACCATCATTGCCTATGAAGGTCTAATGTAAGGGCTGGAGAGAAGAAGAAGAGGTAAAGAGGAGAGGACATGTACTGGCATGTTCAACAACACGCCAGCTTTATCTACACAGTCAGTTAAGGTTTGGGAAGTCCAAGTCTATGTTATTGTCTTCCTTTTTTGGGACACAACCTGAAAACCCAATACACACACACACACACACACACACACACACACACACACACACACACACACACACACACACACACACACACACACACACACACACACACACACACACACACACACACACACACACACACACACACACACACTCACACACACACACTTTTACACTCATAATATGCTGCTGCTACTCTGTTCTTTATTTGACTCTTATTCTTATCTATCCTGATGTCTAGTCACTTTACCCTGCCTTCATGTACATATCCACATAAAATACCTTATTATTATCTATCCTGATACTAAGTCACTTTACCCTGCCTTCATGTACATATCTACATAAAATACCTTATTATTATCTATCCTGATGTCTAAGTCACTTTACCCTGCCTTCACATATTCACATAAAATACCTTATTATTATCTATCCTGATGTCTAAGTCACTTTACCCTGCCTTCATGTACATATCCACATAAAATACCTTATTATTATCTATCCTGATACTAAGTCACTTTACCCTGCCTTCACATATCCACATAAAATACCTTATTATTATCTATCCTGATACTAAGTCACTTTACCCTGCCTTCACATATCCACATAAAATACCTTATTATTATCTATCCTGATACTAAGTCACTTTACCCTGCCTTCATGTATATATCTACCTCAAATACCTTATTATTATCTATCCTGATACTAAGTCACTTTACCCTGCCTTCATGTATATATCTACCTCAAATACCTTATTATTATCTATCCTGATACTAAGTCACTTTACCCTGCCTTCATGTATATATCTACCTCAAATACCTTATTATTATCTATCCTGATGCCTAGTCACTTTACCCTGCCTTCATGTACATATCTACCTCAAATACCTTATTATTATCTATCCTGATGTCTAGTCACTTTACCCTGTCTTCATGTACATATCTACCTAAAATACCTTATTATTATCTATCCTGATACTAAGTCACTTTACCCTGCCTTCATGTATATATCTACCTCAAATACCTTATTATTATCTATCCTGATACTAAGTCACTTTACCCTGCCTTCATGTATATATCTACCTCAAATACCTTATTATTATCTATCCTGATACTAAGTCACTTTACCCTGCCTTCACATATCCACATAAAATACCTTATTATTATCTATCCTGATACTAAGTCACTTTACCCTGCCTTCACATATCCACATAAAATACCTTATTATTATCTATCCTGATACTAAGTCACTTTACCCTGCCTTCACATATCCACATAAAATACCTTATTATTATCTATCCTGATACTAAGTCACTTTACCCTGCCTTCACATATCCACATAAAATACCTTATTATTATCTATCCTGATGCTAAGTCACTTTACCCTGCCTTCACATATCCACATAAAATACCTTATTATTATCTATCCTGATACTAAGTCACTTTACCCTGCCTTCACATATCCACATAAAATACCTTATTATTATCTATCCTGATACTAAGTCACTTTACCCTGCCTTCACATATCCACATAAAATACCTTATTATTATCTATCCTGATACTAAGTCACTTTACCCTGCCTTCACATATCCACATAAAATACCTTATTATTATCTATCCTGATACTAAGTCACTTTACCCTGCCTTCACATATCCACATAAAATACCTTATTATTATCTATCCTGATACTAAGTCACTTTACCATGCCTTCACATATCCACATAAAATACCTTATTATTATCTATCCTGATACTAAGTCACTTTACCCTGCCTTCACATATCCACATAAAATACCTTATTATTATCTATCCTGATACTAAGTCACTTTACCCTGCCTTCACATATCCACATAAAATACCTTATTATTATCTATCCTGATACTAAGTCACTTTACCCTGCCTTCACATATCCACATAAAATACCTTATTATTATCTATCCTGATACTAAGTCACTTTACCCTGCCTTCATGTACATGAACAAGAAAATAAAATAAACATATAGCCATTTCAAAGATTTACAGTTAATATAACGAAATATAAGGAAATCAGTCAATTTAAATAAATTCATTAGGCCCTAATCTATAGATCTCACATGACTGGGAATACAGACATGCATCTGTTAGTCACAGACACATTTTTTAAAAGGATGCCGTGGATCAGAAAACCAGTCAGTCTTCTTTGCATAGAGTTGATCAGGCTGTTGATTGTGGCCTGTGGAATGTTGTCCCACTCCTCTTCAATGGCTGTGCGAAGAGCTGGATATTGTCGGGAATTGAAACACTCTGTTGTACACGTCAATGCAGAGCATCCCAAACATGCTCAATGGGTGAAATATCTGGTGAGTATGCAGGCAAAGGAAGAAGTGGGACATTTTCAGCCTCCAGGAATTGTGTACCTTGCGACACGGGGCCATGCATTATCATGCTGAAACATAATGTGATTGGGGCGTATGAATGGCACGACAATGGGCCTCAGGATCTCGTCACGGTATCTCTGTGCATTCAAATTGCCATCGATAAAATTCAATTGTGTTCAATATCCTCAGCTTATGCCTGCCCATACCATAACCCCACAGCCACCAGGGCACTCTGTTCACAATGTTGACATCAGCAAAGCGGTCGCCCACACAATGCCATTTGTGGTTGTGAGGCTGGTTGCACATACTGTCAAATTATCTAAAATGATGTTGGAGGCCGCTTATGGTAGAGAAATGAACATTCAGTTCTCTACCATGGCAACAGCTCTGGTGGACATTCCTGCAGACAGCATGCCAATTACATGCTCCTTCAAAACGTGAGACATCTGTGGCATTGTGTTTTATTCCACACCTGTCAGGTGGATGGATTATCTTGGCAAAGGAGAAATGCTCACTAACAGGCATGTCAATACATTTGAGAGAAATATGTTTTTTGTGCGTATGGAACATTTCTGGGATCTTTTATTTCACCTCCTGGATCATGGGACCAACATATTAAAGTGGATTTAAAGTTTGATTTGATTTAGTCCTATTCTTGAACTTAGATTTTTGGTTGAAATGGAGATGTGAATCCAACATATCAATTATTAATTTGTAGATGAACTGGAGTTGAAGCCAGACTCAGCTGCACAGATGGAGCTATCCAAGCAGAAGATACATCTCCTTCAGATGTTGAGGCTATCTTACAAATCTTACAAACTAATGTAACAGTATTTATTAAACCTTAAAATGATGAACACATCTTGAGGTTACTGTAGTAATAAATGTCTTCTTATGTAATCATAGAAAGCGTGCATGTTCATGGTCGCATGTCGGTGGAAATCTTTACAATTGCTAAAATAATCTGCACAGAATCTCAGATTCTGATGCACAATCAAATTGTGTTACTAGTAACAGTAAGATGAGACACCGACTTGAAATGCCGTTGAAATAACTGTGATTCAACCAGTACAGACCATGCACACAATGCGTGACAGAGAGAGGAAGAGACAGAGAGAGTGAGAGATACTATGGGCTCGATTCAATCCGTATTGCGGAAGATCCGCACGTATAGCGCAAATTAAATTGAAAGAAAATGTTCCCGCGTTGGGCTCAATCAGTAATTTGGGGTGGCAGGGTAGCCTAGTGTTTAGAGTGTTGGACTAGTAACCGGAAGGTTGCAAGTTCAAATCCCTGAGCTGACAAGGTACAAATCTGTCATTCTGCCCCTGAACAGGTAGTTAACCCACTTTTCCTAGGCCGTCATTGAAAATAAGAATTTGTTCTTAACTGACCTGCCTAGTAAAATAAAGGTGAAACAGAATGTATTATTTATTTATGTTTTACCTTGATTGAATGGAGCCCTATGGTTTCAGTGAGGAGCCAGAGAGGATGGTTGACCTACGCTGCATCTGCGTCTCAAATGGCACCCGCTTCCTTATAAGCATATAGTGAACTACTTTTTACCATGGCCGGACAGGGGTCTCCAACGGTATATATCATCATCGTCCCCCGGTATTACTAGAGCTGTGTTGTTAACCATGACGTTTCTTTTCCAACACACAGCGACTCCACTATGTAGGGAATAGGGTACTATGTTGGACGCAGCCCATCCTGCCACCCCTGCTTCCAACACGAGGAAGCCCATGCTGCCGTCACTGCTTCCAACACGAGGAAGCCCATGCTGCCACCCCTGATTCCAACACGAGGAAGCCCATTCTGCCACCCCTTGCTTCCAACACGAGGAAGCCCATGCTGCCGTCCCTGCTTCCAACACGAGGAAGCCCATGCTGCCGTCCCTGCTTCCAACACGAGGAAGCCCATGCTGCCACCCCTTGCTTCCAACACGAGGAAGCCCATGCTGCCGTCACTGCTTCCAACACGAGGAAGCCCATGCTGCCGCCCCTGCTTCCAACACGAGGAAGCCCATGCTTTCGCCCCTGCTTCCAACACGAGAAAGACCATGCTTTCACCCCTGCTTCCAACACGAGGAAGCCCATGCTTTCAACACGAGAAAGACCATGCTGCCGTCACTGCTTCCAACACGAGGAAGCCCATGCTTTCGCCCCTGCTTCCAACACGAGAAAGACCATGCTGCCGTCCCTGCTTCCAACACGAGGAAGCCCATGCTGCCACCCCTTGCTTCCAACACGAGGAAGCCCATGCTGCCGTCACTGCTTCCAACACGAGGAAGCCCATGCTGCCGTCCCTGCTTCCAACACGAGGAAGCCCATGCTTTCGCCCCTGCTTCCAACACGAGGAAGCCCATCCTGCCACCCCTTGCTTCCAACACGAGAAAGACCATGCTGCCACCCCTGATTCCAACACGAGGAAGCTCATGCTGCCGTCCCTGCTTCCAACACGAGGAAGCCCATCCTGCCACCCCTTGCTTCCAACACGAGAAAGACCATGCTGCCACCCCTGATTCCAACACGAGGAAGCTCATGCTGCCGTCCCTGCTTCCAACACGAGGAAGCCCATGCTTTCGCCCCTGCTTCCAACACGAGGAAGCCCATCCTGCCACCCCTTGCTTCCAACACGAGAAAGACCATGCTGCCACCCCTGATTCCAACACGAGGAAGCCCATGCTTTCGCCCCTGCTTCCAACACGAGGAAGCCCATTCTGCCGCCCCTTGCTTCCAACACGAGGAAGCCCATGCTGCCACCCCTGATTCCAACACGAGGAAGCCCATGCTTTCGCCCCTGCTTCCAACACGAGGAAGCCCATTCTGCCGCCCCTTGCTTCCAACACGAGGAAGCCCATGCTGCCACCCCTTGCTTCCAACACGAGGAAGCCCATGAGGGAGAAGCCATGCCTGCCAGTGCAAAGTATCCATCCCACTGCCTATCTATGAATTATTAAAGGAAAGATCATCTTGAATTAAGATCAGCCAAGGGAAAATGGGTTTTAATGTGTCAGAAGAAAAAAGTGCAGGGTTCAGACTTGATGGGAGGAGTTACATAGGTCTGTTTGGGCCAATAGGAGTCATGGTGTAACCTCCAGGCAGATCGCTCAAGAGTGACTTCAAAATTGGACGTCTATCCATGAAGCGCCTTCAGAACTGACCACCATGGGCAACAGTGAGAGTCATTAACATCAATTAGGTTTAGGTTTTGCTAGGTGTGGATGAGTGTAATCCCATAACTCTGGATCCAGTGGTGGACACTTATTTAACTATTTTTTTTTAACACCATCCAAAACCTTAACCCTTATCTTAACCATTTGGAATGAGTGCCTTAACTTAATGTTTTAACCCTATCCAAAGCCTTAACTATTAACCTTCTAAATTTGATGTTTAGAGCAACTTCAGAGTCAACCCATGCTGTCAAGATCACTTAAAATGTGATGTTTGGAGAAACGTAGATAAACATCTAGTTCTGCAGTGAGACAACGAGAGCTTGTTGGTAACCTCACCCCAGAGTTGTTATTGGTGTGTGTGTGTGTGTGTGTGTGTGTGTGTGTGTGTGTGTGTGTGTGTGTGTGTGTGTGTGTGTGTGTGTGTGTGTGTGTGTGTGTGTGTGTGTGTGGGGGGGTGTGTGTATGTGTGTGTGTGTGTGTGTGTGTGTGTGTGTGTGTGTGTGTGTGTGTGTGTGTGTGTGTGTGTGTGTGTGTGTGTGTGTGTGTGTGTGTGTGTGTGTGTGCGTGTGTGTGAGTGAAAAGAGATGGGGGTAACCAGAGTCCTTGCAGTTGGGGTGGAGACTAGGGATTGGGTAGGGACTACTGAGCAGAGAGATACTGTATATAACAACGATTATGTCAAAGCTGCTGACTAATTCTTCTTACTGCATATCTCTGTTGGACCAATCCCCCGGAGTGGTTTAATAATCTGGATTTTCTTCTGTGTCAAAAAAGGCACCAATCCCCAACCCTGCACATCTTCTATCTACGCTTCTATCTATGCTTCTATCTAGGCTTCTATCTAGGCTTCTATCTTGGCTTCTCATTCGTTTCTCAATGCCCCTTTCACATTACTTTGCATTATATAAAGGGAAATCTGCATTTGAAACAATAACAAAGTGAACTCCCCACCACTGTTTTGATAAAAAGTTGAGGGATGGGGCTGGAGAAATGTAACTACTCTCAAATTCATAGACAGAGCTATTGATGCAAGGACTGACCATCCATGATATCAAAATGATATGCCTTCCCTCGTCACGCGCTTCAGTGATATTGGACTCACCCGGACTCACTCAATCACCTGTTTATTTCCTCCCGTATATTTGTCAGTTCCCTGCTCTGTTCCTCACTGCTGTATTGACTGTCATGTGTCCGTGTTCCTCACTGCTGTATTGACTGTCATGTGTCCGTGTTCCTCACTGCTGTATTGACTGTCATGTGTCCGTGTTCCTCACTGCTGTATTGACTGTCATGTGTCCGTGTTCCTCACTGCTGTATTGACTGTCATGTGTCCGTGTTCCTCACTGCTGTATTGACTGTCATGTGTCTGTGTTTCCCACTGCTGTATTGACTGTCATATGTCTGTGTTCCTCACTGCTGTATTGACTGTCATGTGTCTGTGTTCCTCACTGCTGTATTGACTGTCATGTGTCCGTGTTCCTCACTGCTGTATTGACTGTCAAGTGTCCGTGTTCCTCACTGCTGTATTGACTGTCATGTGTCCGTGTTTCCCACTGCTGTATTGACTGTCATGTGTCCGTGTTCCTCACTGCTGTATTGACTGTCATGTGTCCGTGTTCCTCACTGCTGTATTGACTGTCATGTGTCCGTGTTCCTCACTGCTGTATTGACTGTCATGTGTCCGTGTTCCTCACTGCTGTATTGACTGTCATATGTCCGTGTTCCTCACTGCTGTATTGACTGTCATGTGTCTGTGTTTCCCACTGCTGTATTGACTGTCATGTGTCTGTGTTCCTCACTGCTGTATTGACTGTCATATGTCTGTGTTCCTCACTGCTGTATTGACTGTCATGTGTCTGTGTTCCTCACTGCTGTATTGACTGTCATGTGTCTGTGTTCCCCACTGCTGTATTGACTGTCATGTGTCTGTGTTCCTCACTGCTGTATTGACTGTCATGTGTCCGTGTTCCTCACTGCTGTATTGACTGTCATGTGTCCGTGTTCCTCACTGCTGTATTGACTGTCATGTGTCCGTGTTCCTCACTGCTGTATTGACTGTCATATGTCTGTGTTCCTCACTGCTGTATTGACTGTCATGTGTCTGTGTTCCTCACTGCTGTATTGACTGTCATGTGTCCGTGTTCCTCACTGCTGTATTGACTGTCATATGTCTGTGTTCCTCACTGCTGTATTGACTGTCATGTGTCTGTGTTCCTCACTGCTGTATTGACTGTCATGTGTCCGTGTTCCCCACTGCTGTATTGACTGTCATGTGTCCGTGTTCCTCACTGCTGTATTGACTGTCATATGTCCGTGTTTCCCACTGCTGTATTGACTGTCATGTGTCCGTGTTCCTCACTGCTGTATTGACTGTCATATGTCTGTGTTCCTCACTGCTGTATTGACTGTCATGTGTCTGTGTTCCTCACTGCTGTATTGACTGTCATGTGTCTGTGTTCCTCACTGCTGTATTGACTGTCATATGTCTGTGTTCCTCACTGCTGTATTGACTGTCATGTGTCCGTGTTCCTCACTGCTGTATTGACTGTCATGTGTCCGTGTTCCTCACTGCTGTATTGACTGTCATGTGTCCGTGTTCCTCACTGCTGTATTGACTGTCATGTGTCTGTGTTCCTCACTGCTGTATTGACTGTCATGTGTCCGTGTTCCTCACTGCTGTATTGACTGTCATGTGTCCGTGTTCCTCACTGCTGTATTGACTGTCATGTGTCCGTGTTCCTCACTGCTGTATTGACTGTCATGTGTCCGTGTTCCTCACTGCTGTATTGACTGTCATATGTCTGTGTTCCTCACTGCTGTATTGACTGTCATGTGTCTGTGTTCCTCACTGCTGTATTGACTGTCATGTGTCCGTGTTCCCCACTGCTGTATTGACTGTCATGTGTCTGTGTTCCTCACTGCTGTATTGACTGTCATGTGTCCGTGTTCCTCACTGCTGTATTGACTGTCATGTGTCCGTGTTCCTCACTGCTGTATTGACTGTCATGTGTCTGTGTTCCTCACTGCTGTATTGACTGTCATGTGTCTGTGTTTCCCACTGCTGTATTGACTGTCATGTGTCTGTGTTTCCCACTGCTGTATTGACTGTCATGTGTCTGTGTTCCTCACTGCTGTATTGACTGTCATGTGTCTGTGTTCCTCACTGCTGTATTGACTGTCATGTGTCCGTGTTCCTCACTGCTGTATTGACTGTCATGTGTCCGTGTTCCTCACTGCTGTATTGACTGTCATATGTCTGTGTTCCTCACTGCTGTATTGACTGTCATGTGTCTGTGTTCCTCACTGCTGTATTGACTGTCATGTGTCTGTGTTCCTCACTGCTGTATTGACTGTCATGTGTCCGTGTTCCTCACTGCTGTATTGACTGTCATGTGTCTGTGTTCCTCACTGCTGTATTGACTGTCATGTGTCCATGTGTTCCTCACTGCTGTATTGACTGTCATGTGTCCGTGTTCCTCACTGCTGTATTGACTGTCATGCTGTATGTCTGTGTTCCTCACTGCTGTATTGACTGTCATGTGTCTGTGTTCCTCACTGCTGTATTGACTGTCATGTGTCCGTGTTCCTCACTGCTGTATTGACTGTCATGTGTCCGTGTTTGACTGTCCTCACTGCTGTATTGACTGTCATATGTCTGTGTTCCTCACTGCTGTATTGACTGTCATGTGTCTGTGTTCCTCACTGCTGTATTGACTGTCATGTGTCTGTGTTCCTCACTGCTGTATTGACTGTCATGTGTCTGTGTTCCTCACTGCTGTATTGACTGTCATGTGTCCGTGTTCCTCACTGCTGTATTGACTGTCATGTGTCTGTGTTCCTCACTGCTGTATTGACTGTCATGTGTCTGTGTTCCTCACTGCTGTATTGACTGTCATGTGTCTGTGTTCCTCACTGCTGTATTGACTGTCATGTGTCTGTGTTCCTCACTGCTGTATTGACTGTCATGTGTCTGTGTTCCTCACTGCTGTATTGACTGTCATGTGTCCGTGTTCCTCACTGCTGTATTGACTGTCATGTGTCTGTGTTCCTCACTGCTGTATTGACTGTCATGTGTCCGTATTCCTCACTGCTGTATTGACTGTCATGTGTCTGTGTTCCCACTGCTGTATTGACTGTCATGTGTCCGTGTTTCCCACTGCTGTATTGACTGTCATATGTCCGTGTTCCTTACTGCTGTATTGACTGTCATATGTCTGTGTTCCTCACTGCTGTATTGACTGTCATGTGTCTGTGTTCCTCACTGCTGTATTGACTGTCATGTGTCCGTGTTTCCCACTGCTGTATTGACTGTCATGTGTCCGTGTTCCTCACTGCTGTATTGACTGTCATGTGTCCGTGTTCCTACTGCTGTATTGACTGTCATGTGTCCGTGTTCCTCACTGCTGTATTGACTGTCATGTGTCTGTGTTCCTCACTGCTGTATTGACTGTCATGTGTCTGTGTTCCTCACTGCTGTATTGACTGTCATGTGTCCGTGTTCCTCACTGCTGTATTGACTGTCATGTGTCCGTGTTCCTCACTGCTGTATTGACTGTCATGTGTCCGTGTTCCTCACTGCTGTATTGACTGTCATGTGTCCGTGTTCCTCACTGCTGTATTGACTGTCATGTGTCTGTGTTCCTCACTGCTGTATTGACTGTCATGTGTCCGTGTTCCCCACTGCTGTATTGACTGTCATGTGTCCGTGTTCCTCACTGCTGTATTGACTGTCATGTGTCTGTGTTCCTCACTGCTGTATTGACTGTCATGTGTCTGTGTTCCTCACTGCTGTATTGACTGTCATGTGTCCGTGTTTCCCACTGCTGTATTGACTGTCATGTGTCTGTGTTTCCCACTGCTGTATTGACTGTCATGTGTCTGTGTTCCCCACTGCTGTATTGACTGTCATGTGTCCGTGTTCCTCACTGCTGTATTGACTGTCATGTGTCTGTGTTCCTCACTGCTGTATTGACTGTCATGTGTCTGTGTTCCTCACTGCTGTATTGACTGTCATGTGTCCGTGTTTCCCACTGCTGTATTGACTGTCATGTGTCCTGTCATGCTGTATTGACTGTCATGTGTTGTTCCTCACTGCTGTATTGACTGTCATGTGTCTGTGTTCCTCACTGCTGTATTGACTGTCATGTGTCCGTGTTCCTCACTGCTGTATTGACTGTCATGTGTCCGTGTTTCCTCACTGCTGTATTGACTGTCATGTGTCCGTGTTCCTCACTGCTGTATTGACTGTCATGTGTCTGTGTTCCTCACTGCTGTATTGACTGTCATGTGTCCGTGTTCCTCACTGCTGTATTGACTGTCATGTGTCCGTGTTCCTCACTGCTGTATTGACTGTCATGTGTCTGTGTTCCTCACTGCTGTATTGACTGTCATGTGTCCGTGTTCCTCACTGCTGTATTGACTGTCATGTGTCCGTGTTCCTCACTGCTGTATTGACTGTCATGTGTCCGTGTTCCTCACTGCTGTATTGACTGTCATGTGTCCGTGTTCCTCACTGCTGTATTGACTGTCATGTGTCTGTGTTCCTCACTGCTGTATTGACTGTCATGTGTCTGTGTTTCCCACTGCTGTATTGACTGTCATGTGTCTGTGTTCCTCACTGCTGTATTGACTGTCATGTGTCCGTGTTCCTCACTGCTGTATTGACTGTCATGTGTCCGTGTTCCTCCTCACTGCTGTATTGACTGTCATGTGTCCGTGTTCCTCACTGCTGTATTGACTGTCATATGTCCTGTTTCCCACTGCTGTATTGACTGTCATGTGTCTGTGTTCCTCACTGCTGTATTGACTGTCATGTGTCCGTGTTCCTCACTGCTGTATTGACTGTCATGTGTCTGTGTTCCTCACTGCTGTATTGACTGTCATGTGTCTGTGTTCCTCACTGCTGTATTGACTGTCATGTGTCTGTGTTCCCACTGCTGTATTGACTGTCATGTGTCTGTGTTCCTCACTGCTGTATTGACTGTCATGTGTCTGTGTTCCTCACTGCTGTATTGACTGTCATGTGTCTGTGTTCCTCACTGCTGTATTGACTGTCATGTGTCTGTGTTCCTCACTGCTGTATTGACTGTCATGTGTCCGTGTTTCCCACTGCTGTATTGACTGTCATGTGTCCGTGTTCCTCACTGCTGTATTGACTGTCATGTGTCCGTGTTCCTCACTGCTGATTGACTGTCATGTGTCCGTGTTCCTAACTGCTGTATTGACTGTCATGTGTCCGTGTTCCTCACTGCTGTATTGACTGTCATGTGTCTGTGTTCCTCACTGCTGTATTGACTGTCATGTGTCCGTGTTCCTCACTGCTGTATTGACTGTCATGTGTCCGTGTTCCTGCTGTACTGCTGTATTGACTGTCATGTGTCCGTGTTCCTCACTGCTGTATTGACTGTCATGTGTCCGTGTTCCTCACTGCTGTATTGACTGTCATGTGTCCGTGTTCCTCACTGCTGTATTGACTGTCATGTGTCCGTGTTCCTCACTGCTGTATTGACTGTCATGTGTCCGTGTTTCCCACTGCTGTATTGACTGTCATGTGTCCGTGTTCCTCACTGCTGTATTGACTGTCATGTGTCTGTGTTCCTCACTGCTGTATTGACTGTCATATGTCTGTGTTCCTCACTGCTGTATTGACTGTCATGTGTCTGTGTTCCTCACTGCTGTATTGACTGTCATGTGTCCGTGTTTCCCACTGCTGTATTGACTGTCATATGTCTGTGTTCCTCACTGCTGTATTGACTGTCATGTGTCCGTGTTCCTCACTGCTGTATTGACTGTCATGTGTCCGTGTTCCTCACTGCTGTATTGACTGTCATGTGTCCGTGTTCCTCACTGCTGTATTGACTGTCATGTGTCTGTGTTCCTCACTGCTGTATTGACTGTCATGTGTCTGTGTTTCCCACTGCTGTATTGACTGTCATGTGTCTGTGTTCCTCACTGCTGTATTGACTGTCATGTGTCCGTGTTCCTCACTGCTGTATTGACTGTCATGTGTCCGTGTTCCTCACTGCTGTATTGACTGTCATGTGTCCGTGTTCCTCACTGCTGTATTGACTGTCATGTGTCTGTGTTTCCCACTGCTGTATTGACTGTCATGTGTCTGTGTTCCTCACTGCTGTATTGACTGTCATGTGTCTGTGTTCCTCACTGCTGTATTGACTGTCATGTGTCCGTGTTCCTCACTGCTGTATTGACTGTCATATGTCTGTGTTTCCCACTGCTGTATTGACTGTCATGTGTCTGTGTTCCTCACTGCTGTATTGACTGTCATATGTCTGTGTTTCCCACTGCTGTATTGACTGTCATGTGTCTGTGTTCCTCACTGCTGTATTGACTGTCATGTGTCCGTGTTCCTCACTGCTGTATTGACTGTCATGTGTCTGTGTTCCTCACTGCTGTATTGACTGTCATGTGTCTGTGTTCCTCACTGCTGTATTGACTGTCATGTGTCTGTGTTCCTCACTGCTGTATTGACTGTCATGTGTCTGTGTTCCTCACTGCTGTATTGACTGTCATGTGTCCGTGTTTCCCACTGCTGTATTGACTGTCATGTGTCCGTGTTCCTCACTGCTGTATTGACTGTCATGTGTCCGTGTTCCTCACTGCTGTATTGACTGTCATGTGTCCGTGTTCCTCACTGCTGTATTGACTGTCATGTGTCCGTGTTTCCCACTGCTGTATTGACTGTCATGTGTCCGTGTTCCTCACTGCTGTATTGACTGTCATGTGTCCGTGTTTCCCACTGCTGTATTGACTGTCATGTGTCCGTGTTCCTCACTGCTGTATTGACTGTCATGTGTCCGTGTTCCTCACTGCTGTATTGACTGTCATTTGTCTGTGTTCCCACTGCTGTATTGACTGTCATGTGTCTGTGTTCCCACTGCTGTATTGACTGTCATGTGTCCGTGTTCCTCACTGCTGTATTGACTGTCATGTGTCCGTGTTCCTCACTGCTGTATTGACTGTCATGTGTCTGTGTTCCTCACTGCTGTATTGACTGTCATGTGTCTGTGTTCCCCACTGCTGTATTGACTGTCATGTGTCTGTGTTCCTCACTGCTGTATTGACTGTCATGTGTCTGTGTTCCTCACTGCTGTATTGACTGTCATTTGTCTGTGTTCCCACTGCTGTATTGACTGTCATGTGTCCGTGTTCCTCACTGCTGTATTGACTGTCATTTGTCTGTGTTCCCCACTGCTGTATTGACTGTCATGTGTCTGTGTTCCTCACTGCTGTATTGACTGTCATTTGTCTGTGTTCCCCACTGCTGTATTGACTGTCATGTGTCCGTGTTCCTCACTGCTGTATTGACTGTCATGTGTCCGTGTTCCCACTGCTGTATTGACTGTCATGTGTCTGTGTTCCTCACTGCTGTATTGACTGTCATGTGTCCGTGTTCCCACTGCTGTATTGACTGTCATGTGTCTGTGTTCCTCACTGCTGTATTGACTGTCATGTGTCTGTGTTCCTCACTGCTGTATTGACTGTCATGTGTCCGTGTTCCTCACTGCTGTATTGACTGTCATGTGTCTGTGTTCCTCACTGCTGTATTGACTGTCATGTGTCCGTGTTCCTCACTGCTGTATTGACTGTCATGTGTCTGTGTTCCTCACTGCTGTATTGACTGTCATGTGTCTGTGTTTCCCACTGCTGTATTGACTGTCATGTGTCCGTGTTCCTCACTGCTGTATTGACTGTCATGTGTCCGTGTTCCCCACTGCTGTATTGACTGTCATGTGTCTGTGTTCCTCACTGCTGTATTGACTGTCATGTGTCTGTGTTCCTCACTGCTGTATTGACTGTCATGTGTCTGTGTTCCTCACTGCTGTATTGACTGTCATGTGTCCGTGTTCCTCACTGCTGTATTGACTGTCATGTGTCCGTGTTCCTCACTGCTGTATTGACTGTCATGTGTCCGTGTTCCTCACTGCTGTATTGACTGTCATGTGTCCGTGTTCCTCACTGCTGTATTGACTGTCATGTGTCTGTGTTTCCCACTGCTGTATTGACTGTCATGTGTCCGTATTCCTCACTGCTGTATTGACTGTCATGTGTCCGTGTTCCCCACTGCTGTATTGACTGTCATGTGTCTGTGTTCCTCACTGCTGTATTGACTGTCATGTGTCTGTGTTCCTCACTGCTGTATTGACTGTCATGTGTCTGTGTTCCTCACTGGTGTATTGACTGTCATGTGTCCGTGTTCCTCACTGCTGTATTGACTGTCATGTGTCCGTGTTCCTCACTGCTGTATTGACTGTCATGTGTCTGTGTTCCGTGTTCCTCACTGCTGTATTGACTGTCATGTGTCTGTGTTCCTCACTGCTGTATTGACTGTCATGTGTCCGTGTTCCTCACTGCTGTATTGACTGTCATGTGTCTGTGTTCCTCACTGCTGTATTGACTGTCATGTGTCTGTGTTCCTCACTGCTGTATTGACTGTCATGTGTCTGTGTTCCTCACTGCTGTATTGACTGTCATGTGTCCGTGTTTCCCACTGCTGTATTGACTGTCATGTGTCCGTGTTCCTCACTGCTGTATTGACTGTCATGTGTCCGTGTTTCCCACTGCTGTATTGACTGTCATGTGTCCGTGTTCCTCACTGCTGTATTGACTGTCATGTGTCTGTGTTCCTCACTGCTGTATTGACTGTCATGTGTCCGTGTTCCTCACTGCTGTATTGACTGTCATGTGTCTGTGTTCCTCACTGCTGTATTGACTGTCATGTGTCTGTGTTCCTCACTGCTGTATTGACTGTCATGTGTCCGTGTTCCCCACTGCTGTATTGACTGTCATGTGTCTGTGTTCCTCACTGCTGTATTGACTGTCATGTGTCTGTGTTCCTCATTGACTGTCTGTATTGACTGTCATGTGTCATGTGTTTCCCACTGCTGTATTGACTGTCATGTGTCTGTGTTCCTCACTGCTGTATTGACTGTCATGTGTCTGTGTTCCTCACTGCTGTATTGACTGTCATGTGTCTGTGTTCCTCACTGCTGTATTGACTGTCATGTGTCCGTGTTCCTCACTGCTGTATTGACTGTCATGTGTCTGTGTTCCTCACTGCTGTATTGACTGTCATGTGTCTGTGTTCCTCACTGCTGTATTGACTGTCATATGTCTGTGTTCCTAACTGCTGTATTGACTGTCATGTGTCTGTGTTCCTCACTGCTGTATTGACTGTCATGTGTCCGTGTTCCTCACTGCTGTATTGACTGTCATGTGTCCGTGTTCCTCACTGCTGTATTGACTGTCATGTGTGTCATGTGTTCCTCACTGCTGTATTGACTGTCATGTGTCTGTGTTCCTCACTGCTGTATTGACTGTCATGTGTCTGTGTTCCTCACTGCTGTATTGACTGTCATGTGTCCGTGTTCCTCACTGCTGTATTGACTGTCATGTGTCCGTGTTCCCCACTGCTGTATTGACTGTCATGTGTCTGTGTTCCTCACTGCTGTATTGACTGTCATGTGTCTGTGTTCCTCACTGCTGTATTGACTGTCATGTGTCCGTGTTCCTCACTGCTGTATTGACTGTCATGTGTCCGTGTTCCTCACTGCTGTATTGACTGTCATGTGTCCGTGTTCCTCACTGCTGTATTGACTGTCATGTGTCTGTGTTCCTCACTGCTGTATTGACTGTCATGTGTCTGTGTTCCTCACTGCTGTATTGACTGTCATGTGTCCGTGTTCCCCACTGCTGTATTGACTGTCATGTGTCTGTGTTCCTCACTGCTGTATTGACTGTCATGTGTCTGTGTTCCTCACTGCTGTATTGACTGTCATTTGTCTGTGTTCCCCACTGCTGTATTGACTGTCATGTGTCCGTGTTCCTCACTGCTGTATTGACTGTCATTTGTCTGTGTTCCCCACTGCTGTATTGACTGTCATGTGTCTGTGTTCCTCACTGCTGTATTGACTGTCATGTGTCTGTGTTCCCCACTGCTGTATTGACTGTCATGTGTCCGTGTTCCTCACTGCTGTATTGACTGTCATGTGTCCGTGTTCCCCACTGCTGTATTGACTGTCATGTGTCTGTGTTCCTCACTGCTGCATTGACTGTCATGTGTCCGTGTTCCTCACTGCTGTATTGACTGTCATGTGTCTGTGTTCCTCACTGCTGTATTGACTGTCATGTGTCTGTGTTCCTCACTGCTGTATTGACTGTCATGTGTCCGTGTTCCTCACTGCTGTATTGACTGTCATGTGTCCGTGTTCCCACTGCTGTATTGACTGTCATGTGTCCGTGTTCCTCACTGCTGTATTGACTGTCATGTGTCTGTGTTCCTCACTGCTGTATTGACTGTCATGTGTCTGTGTTTCCCACTGCTGTATTGACTGTCATGTGTCCGTGTTCCTCACTGCTGTATTGACTGTCATGTGTCCGTGTTCCCCACTGCTGTATTGACTGTCATGTGTCTGTGTTCCTCACTGCTGTATTGACTGTCATGTGTCTGTGTTCCTCACTGCTGTATTGACTGTCATGTGTCTGTGTTCCTCACTGGTGTATTGACTGTCATGTGTCCGTGTTCCTCACTGCTGTATTGACTGTCATGTGTCCGTGTTCCTCACTGCTGTATTGACTGTCATGTGTCCGTGTTCCTCACTGCTGTATTGACTGTCATGTGTCTGTGTTCCTCACTGCTGTGTCTGTGTTTCCCATTGACTGTCATGTGTCTGTGTTTCCCACTGCTGTATTGACTGTCATGTGTCCGTGTTCCTCACTGCTGTATTGACTGTCATGTGTCCGTGTTCCCCACTGCTGTATTGACTGTCATGTGTCTGTGTTCCTCACTGCTGTATTGACTGTCATGTGTCTGTGTTCCTCACTGCTGTATTGACTGTCATGTGTCTGTGTTCCTCACTGGTGTATTGACTGTCATGTGTCCGTGTTCCTCACTGCTGTATTGACTGTCATGTGTCCGTGTTCCTCACTGCTGTATTGACTGTCATGTGTCTGTGTTCCTCACTGCTGTATTGACTGTCATGTGTCTGTGTTCCTCACTGCTGTATTGACTGTCATGTGTCTGTGTTCCTCACTGCTGTATTGACTGTCATGTGTCTGTGTTCCTCACTGCTGTATTGACTGTCATGTGTCTGTGTTCCTCACTGCTGTATTGACTGTCATGTGTCTGTGTTCCTCACTGCTGTATTGACTGTCATGTGTCTGTTTCCCACTGCTGTATTGACTGTCATGTGTCTGTGTTCCTCACTGCTGTATTGACTGTCATGTGTCCGTGTTCCTCACTGCTGTATTGACTGTCATGTGTCTGTTTCCCACTGCTGTATTGACTGTCATGTGTCTGTGTTCCCCACTGCTGTATTGACTGTCATGTGTCTGTGTTCCTCACTGCTGTATTGACTGTCATATGTCTGTGTTCCTCACTGCTGTATTGACTGTCATGTGTCTGTGTTCCTCACTGCTGTATTGACTGTCATGTGTCTGTGTTCCTCACTGCTGTATTGACTGTCATGTGTCCGTGTTCCCCACTGCTGTATTGACTGTCATGTGTCTGTGTTCCTCACTGCTGTATTGACTGTCATGTGTCTGTGTTCCTCACTGCTGTATTGACTGTCATGTGTCCGTGTTTCCCACTGCTGTATTGACTGTCATGTGTCTGTGTTCCTCACTGCTGTATTGACTGTCATGTGTCTGTGTTCCTCACTGCTGTATTGACTGTCATGTGTCTGTGTTCCTCACTGCTGTATTGACTGTCATGTGTCCGTGTTCCTCACTGCTGTATTGACTGTCATGTGTCTGTGTTCCTCACTGCTGTATTGACTGTCATGTGTCTGTGTTCCTCACTGCTGTATTGACTGTCATGTGTCTGTGTTCCTAACTGCTGTATTGACTGTCATGTGTCTGTGTTCCTCACTGCTGTATTGACTGTCATGTGTCCGTGTTCCTCACTGCTGTATTGACTGTCATGTGTCCGTGTTCCTCACTGCTGTATTGACTGTCATGTGTCCGTGTTCCTCACTGCTGTATTGACTGTCATGTGTCTGTGTTCCTCACTGCTGTATTGACTGTCATGTGTCTGTGTTTCCTCACTGCTGTATTGACTGTCATGTGTCCGTGTTCCTCACTGCTGTATTGACTGTCATGTGTCCGTGTTCCCCACTGCTGTATTGACTGTCATGTGTCTGTGTTCCTCACTGCTGTATTGACTGTCATGTGTCTGTGTTCCTCACTGCTGTATTGACTGTCATGTGTCTGTGTTCCTCACTGCTGTATTGACTGTCATGTGTCTGTGTTCCTCACTGCTGTGTTGACTTGTCATGTGTCCACTCACTGCTGTATTGACTGTCATGTGTCTGTGTTCCTCACTGCTGTATTGACTGTCATGTGTCTGTGTTCCTCACTGGTGTATTGACTGTCATGTGTCTGTGTTCCTCACTGCTGTATTGACTGTCATGTGTCCGTGTTCCTCACTGCTGTATTGACTGTCATGTGTCCGTGTTCCTCACTGCTGTATTGACTGTCATGTGTCTGTGTTCCTCACTGCTGTATTGACTGTCATGTGTCTGTGTTCCTCACTGCTGTATTGACTGTCATGTGTCTGTGTTCCTCACTGCTGTATTGACTGTCATGTGTCTGTGTTCCTCACTGCTGTATTGACTGTCATGTGTCCGTGTTTCCCACTGCTGTATTGACTGTCATGTGTCCGTGTTCCTCACTGCTGTATTGACTGTCATGTGTCCGTGTTCCTCACTGCTGTATTGACTGTCATGTGTCTGTGTTCCTCACTGCTGTATTGACTGTCATGTGTCTGTGTTCCTCACTGCTGTATTGACTGTCATGTGTCTGTGTTCCTCACTGCTGTATTGACTGTCATGTGTCCGTGTTCCCCACTGCTGTATTGACTGTCATGTGTCCGTGTTCCCCACTGCTGTATTGACTGTCATGTGTCTGTGTTCCTCACTGCTGTATTGACTGTCATGTGTCTGTGTTCCTCACTGCTGTATTGACTGTCATGCTGTATTGACTGTCATGTGTTCCTCACTGCTGTATTGACTGTCATGTGTCCGTGTTCCTCACTGCTGTATTGACTGTCATGTGTCCGTGTTCCTCACTGCTGTATTGACTGTCATGTGTCCGTGTTCCTCACTGCTGTATTGACTGTCATGTGTCCGTGTTCCTCACTGCTGTATTGACTGTCATGTGTCTGTGTTCCTCACTGCTGTATTGACTGTCATGTGTCTGTGTTCCTCACTGCTGTATTGACTGTCATGTGTCCGTGTTCCTCACTGGTGTATTGACTGTCATGTGTCCGTGTTCCTCACTGCTGTATTGACTGTCATGTGTCCGTGTTCCTCACTGCTGTATTGACTGTCATGTGTCCGTGTTCCTCACTGCTGTATTGACTGTCATGTGTCTGTGTTCCTCACTGCTGTATTGACTGTCATGTGTCTGTGTTCCTCACTGCTGTATTGACTGTCATGTGTCTGTGTTCCCCACTGCTGTATTGACTGTCATGTGTCCGTGTTCCTCACTGCTGTATTGACTGTCATATGTCCGTGTTCCCCACTGCTGTATTGACTGTCATGTGTCCGTGTTCCTCACTGCTGTATTGACTGTCATGTGTCTGTGTTCCTCACTGCTGTATTGACTGTCATATGTCTGTGTTCCTCACTGCTGTATTGACTGTCATGTGTCTGTGTTCCTCACTGCTGTATTGACTGTCATGTGTCCGTGTTCCCCACTGCTGTATTGACTGTCATGTGTCCGTGTTTCCCACTGCTGTATTGACTGTCATGTGTCTGTGTTCCTCACTGCTGTATTGACTGTCATGTGTCTGTGTTCCTCACTGCTGTATTGACTGTCATGTGTCCGTGTTCCCCACTGCTGTATTGACTGTCATGTGTCCGTGTTCCTCACTGCTGTATTGACTGTCATGTGTCCGTGTTCCTCACTGCTGTATTGACTGTCATGTGTCCGTGTTCCTCACTGCTGTATTGACTGTCATGTGTCCGTGTTCCTCACTGCTGTATTGACTGTCATGTGTCTGTGTTCCTCACTGCTGTATTGACTGTCATGTGTCTGTGTTCCTCACTGCTGTATTGACTGTCATGTGTCCGTGTTCCTCACTGCTGTATTGACTGTCATGTGTCTGTGTTCCCCACTGCTGTATTGACTGTCATGTGTCCGTGTTCCTCACTGCTGTATTGACTGTCATGTGTCTGTGTTCCTCACTGCTGTATTGACTGTCATGTGTCCGTGTTTCCCACTGCTGTATTGACTGTCATGTGTCCGTGTTCCTCACTGCTGTATTGACTGTCATGTGTCCGTGTTCCTCACTGCTGTATTGACTGTCATGTGTCCGTGTTCCTCACTGCTGTATTGACTGTCATGTGTCTGTGTTCCTCACTGCTGTATTGACTGTCATGTGTCTGTGTTTCCCGTGTGCTGCTGCTGTTCCTGGCTTGTTCTACGTCTGTTCCCGAATAAATGTCTGACTCCCCGTACCTGCTTCTCCTGTCCGGTGTCGGGCCTTTAAAGTTGGAGTAAAACAAGCTTATATTTTGGCTTCTGATAGGGTACAACAGTTGAACTAAGCCCATGAGGCATTCATAAATTATATTCTCCAAGAATCAATGGGTACATATCATTAATTTATAAGACCAAAAATGGGTTGATCAACTGCCGATTGGCCCTTTAAGGTTGGCATTGGCAAATAGTTGAAGCTTTTGAAGGCAATACTTTACCTGGTGGTTAGTTGGTTATGGTCACACAAAACCTCAATTTTTGTATGGTAACGTAAGACTTAAGGGTACATACTGGTCAGACATGACATCAAATCAAATTGTATTTGTTACATGCGCCGAATACAACACGTGTAGACTTTACAGGGTGGCAGTTAGCCTCGTGGTTAGAGTGTTGGACCGGTAACTGAATCCCCGAATTCCCGAGCTGACAAGGAAAAAAATCTGTCGTTCTGCAGGCAGTTAACCCACTGTTCCTAGACCAGTTAACCCACTGTTCCTAGACCAGTTAATCCACTGTTCCTAGGCCGTCATTATAAATAACAATTTGTTCGTAACTGACATGCCTAGTTAAATAAAATAAATACAGTGACATTTTTATTTACAAGCCCTTAACCAACCATGCAGTTGTAAGAAAAATGTGTTAAGTAAAAAAATAAGAAATAAAAGTAACAAATAATTAAAGAGCAGCAGTAAAATAACAGTAGTGATGCTACGGTTGAAGATTACATGCACTTTAGCAAAATACATTTAAACTCAGTTTTTCACAATTCCTGAAATTTAATCCTAGTAAAAATTCCCTGTCTTAGGTCAGTTAGGATCACCACTTTATTTTAAGAATGTGAAATGTCAGAACAATAGTAGAGAGAATGATTTTTTTCAGCTTTTATTTCTTTCATCACATTCCCTGTGGGTCAGAAGTTTATATACACTCAAATAGTATTTGGTAGCATTGTCTTTAAATTGTTTAACATGGGTCAAATGTTTCGGGTAGCCTTTCACAAGCTTCCCACAATAAGTTCCTCCTGACAGAGCTGGTGTAACTGGTGTAGCTTTTTCAGTTCTGCCCACAAATTTTCTACAGAATTGAGGTCAGGGCTTTGTGATGGCCACTCCAATACCTTGACTTTGTTGTCCTTAAGCCATTTTGTCATAACTTTGGAAGTATGCTTGGGGTCATTGTCCATTTGGAAGACCCATTTGCGACCAAGCTTTAACTTCCTGACTGATGTCTTGAGATGTTGCTTCAATATATCCACATCATTTTCCTACCTCACGATGCCATTTATTTTGTGAAGTGCACTAGTCCCTCCTGCAGCAAAACACCCCCACAACATGATGCTGCCACCCCCGTGCTTCCCGCTTGGGATGGTGTTCTGCGGCTTGCAAGCCTCCCCCTTTTTCCTCCAAACATAACGATGGTCATTATGGCCAAACAGTTCCATTTTAATTTCATCAGACCAGAGGATATTTCTCCAAAAGGTACGATTTTTGTCCCCATGTGCAGTTGCAAACCGTAGTCTGGCTTTTTTATGGCGGTTTTGGAGCAGTGGCTTCTTCCTTGCTGAGCGGCCTTTCAGGTTATGTTGATATACGACTCGTTTTACTGTGGATATAGATACTTTTGTACCTGTTTCCTCCAGAAATTTCACAAGGTCTTTTGCTGTTGGGGATTGATTTGCACTTTTCGCACCAAAGTACATTCATCTCTAGGAGACAGAACGTGTCTCCTTCCTGAGCGGTATGACGGCTGCGTGGTCCCATGGTGTTTATACTTGCGTACTATTGTTTGTACAGATGAACGTGGTACCTTCAGGTGTTTGGAAATTGCTCCCAAGGATGAACCAGACTTGTGGAGGTCTAACATTTTTTCTGAGGTCTTGGCTGACTTCTTTTGATTTTCCCATGATGTCAAAGAGAGGCACTGAGTTTGAAGGTAGGCCTTGAAATACATCCACAGGTACACCTCCAATTGACTCAAATGATGTCAATTAGCCTATCAGAAGCTTCTGAAGCCATGACATAATTTTCTGGAATTTTCCAAGCTGTTTAAAGGCACAGTCAACTTAGTGTATGTAAACTTCTGACCCACTGGAATTGTGATACAGTGAATCATAAGTGAAATAATCACTGTTCTTGTGATCATTTTGACCCCACGGGGTGAGATCTTGCGTGGAGCCCCAGATCGAGGGAGATTATCAGTAGACTTGTATGTCTTCCATTTCCTAATAATTGCTCCCACAGTTGATTTCTTCAAACCAAGCTGCTTACCTATTGCAGATTCAGTCTTCCCAGCCTGGTGCAGGTCTACAATTTTGTTTCTGGTGTCCTTTGACAGCTCTTTGGTCTTGGCCATAGTGGAGTTTGGAGTGTGACTGTTTGAGGTTGTGGACAGGTGTCTTTTATACTGATAACAAGTTCAAACAGGTGCCATTAATACAGGTAACGAGTGGAGGACAGAAGAGCCTCTTAAAGAAGAAGTTACAGGTCTGTGAGAGCCAGAAATCGTGCTTCTTTGTAGGTGACCAAATACTTATACTTACTTTTCCACCATAATTTGCTAATAAATTCATTAAAAATCCTACAATGTGATTTTCAGGATTTTTTTCTCTCTCATTTTGTCTGTCATAGTTGAAGTGTACCTATGATGAAAATTACAGGCCTCTCTCATATTTGTAAGTGGGAGAACTTGCACAATTGGTGGCTGACTAAATACTTTTTTGCCCCACTGTAAGTGTATGTACACTTCTGACTTCAACTGTATATACAGAGGTACCGATACAGAGTCAATCAATGTGCGGGGGTACCGGTTAGTCGAGGTAATTAAGGTAATATGTACATGTAGGTAGAATTAAAGTGTCACTCCCAGGGTATGAGTTATAAAGGCTTATGAAGGGACAGGAAGTCTGTGTGTTCCTCTCTGGTCAACAATGCACTTAGCAATGCGACTAAGAGTACATGTTGCATGGGTACAATGTACTGAGGTTCCCTTTATTAGTTTGTCTATGTTTATCTGTCTGTGGGTAATGCTGTGATTTGTCTTCAGATGCCTGGTAGGCTGGTCCCAGTAAGCAGGTTGGTTCTGTCTTCAGATGCCTGGTAGGCTGGTCCCAGTAAGCAGGTTGGTTCTGTCTTCAGATGCCTGGTAGGCTGGTCCCAATAAGCAGGTTGGTTCTGTCTTCAGATGCCTGGTAGGCTGGTCCCAGTAAGCAGGTTGGTTCTGTCTTCAGATGCCTGGTAGGCTGGTCCCAGTAAGCAGGTTGGTTCTGTCTTCAGATGCCTGGTAGGCTGGTCTCAATAAGCAGGTTTGTTCTGTCTTCAGATGCCTGGTAGGCTGGTCCCAGTAAGCAGGTTGGTTCTGTCTTCAGATGCCTGGTAGGCTGGTCCCAGTAAGCAGGTTGGTTCTGTCTTCAGATGTCTGGTATGCTCGTCACAGTAAACAGGTAATTTCTTTCCTCAGATGCCTGGTAGGCTGGTCTCAGTAAACAGGTTGGTTCTGTCCTCAGATGCGTGGTAGGATGGTCTCAGTAGACAGGTTCGTTTTGTCCTCAGATGCCTGGTAGGCTGGTCTCAGTAAACAGGTTGGTTTTGTCCTCAGATGCCTGGTAGGCTGGTCTCAGTAAACAGGTTGGTTTTGTCCTCAGATGCGTGGTAGGCTGGTCCCAGTAAGCAGATTGGTTCTGTCCTCAGAGGCCTGGTAGGCTGGTCCTAGTAAGCAGGTTGGTTCTGTACTCAGATGCCTGGTAGGCTGGTCCCAGTAAGCAGGTTGGATCTGTCTTCAGATGCCTGGTAGGCTGGTCTCAATAAGCAGGTTTGTTCTGTCTTCAGATGCCTGGTAGGCTGGTCCCAGTAAGCAGGTTGGTTCTGTCTTCAGATGCCTGGTAGGCTGGTCCCAGTAAGCAGGTTGGTTCTGTCTTCAGATGTCTGGTATGCTCGTCACAGTAAACAGGTAATTTCTTTCCTCAGATGCCTGGTAGGCTGGTCTCAGTAAACAGGTTGGTTCTGTCCTCAGATGCGTGGTAGGATGGTCTCAGTAGACAGGTTCGTTTTGTCCTCAGATGCCTGGTAGGCTGGTCTCAGTAAACAGGTTGGTTTTGTCCTCAGATGCGTGGTAGGCTGGTCCCAGTAAGCAGATTGGTTCTGTCCTCAGAGGCCTGGTAGGCTGGTCCTAGTAAGCAGGTTGGTTCTGTACTCAGATGCCTGGTGGGCTGGTCTCACTAAACAGGTTGGTTTTGTCCTCAGATGGCTGGTTGACTGGTCCCAGTAAGCAGATTGGTTCTGTCCTCAGATGCCTGGTGGGCTGGTCCCAGTAAACAGGTTTGTTTTGGTCGGCTGTTCCCAGGAAAGAGCTTGGTTTTGTCCACAGATGCCGGTTGGATGGTCCCAGTAAACAGGTTGGTTTTGGTTGGCTGGTCCCAGTAAAAAGCTTGGTTTTGTCCTCAGATGCCATGTTGGCTGGTCCCAGTATGACAACTATCATATAACCCTTCCACTCCCTTCCCCTTGTAAAAGCCATTCCTTTACCACACCAGAAGTCTACCCCTGCTCTGTGAAAGGACTTTAACCTAGTTACAGTGTGGTAAAGGAATGGTACAGTGGTTCTATACTAAACCCTTTAAGTTCAGTTCAACCATTATCCTTCTGGAATGTGTTTTTTGATTGGAGTCCAACAGGTTGACTGAACAAGATCCGACATTAAGGTTTCAGGAAATGCCCATCCGGGTCAGAGTCGTCTCTTGTGAAAGACTGTTATAACATAAATGTTCTGCTTTCTGAGATTAGGGTCAGGGCATTGTATTGTATTCACCCAGCCTGTGTCCCAAATGGCACCCTATTCCCTATATAGTACACTACTTTTGACTAAGGGTAGTGCACTATAAAGGTAATAGTGCACTATAAAGGAAATAAGTTGTCATTTGAGACATATGGCCCGTGTGAGAAACGATTTCTCAGCAAACAAACCTCCACTCTCTCAGGTGCATCGTAAACCGTTGTAACCATTTCAAAGGTTCCCCTTCTGTGTAACTGTATGCCTCTGGGAGTCCAGACGCTAAAACAGAAATTAAAGACCGGTGTGTGTGTGTGTCTGTGTGTGTGTGTGTGTCTGTGTGTGTGTCTGTGTGTGTGTGTCTGTGTGTGTGTCTGTGTGTGTGTGCTTGCCTGTGTGTCTGTGTGTGTGTGTGTGTGTCTGTGTGTGTGCTTGCCTGTGTGTTTGTGTGTGCGTGCGTGTGCCTGCGTGTGTGCTCTCACGCTGTGTGTGTGTGTGTCTATAGCAGGAAGTTAAAGACAGAGAGGTGGGTGTCAGTTTCAGCAGTGTCTTTTTCCATCTGTGTTGCCGTGGCAGCAGTGCTTAAATAAAAGGGTAGGTGTAGTTTGGAATGCAGCGATAACGAGACCGGCGCTGCCAGTGTATGTATGTGTGTGTGTGTGTGTACGTGCTGGCTATAAGTGCCACACCTTGTCGCCCATGGTTAAACACACTGTACACAAGCCCACCCTGAGTACTTTAATGCGTAGCCTCTCTCAATTACTCACTGCCATGACGAGATTTCTCCACTGACATTTATTGAAGCGTTCCTCAACATGTTGCGACAGATCTTCTGCCTCCCTGTTAGTCATGAAACATAAAGAAATCCCAAAACACGAAGACATATAAATCACACTTCAGAGTGTCTGAGAACTTCACAGAACTCACAGAACATATAGATATGAAAACTAATGTAGACTAATTACATACTGTAAAAACTTTAAAATGGATCATTAGTAAAACCTTTTCTATATTGTACATTTAGCAATGGTTTTCACAGTTTAGTCATTTGAAATACATTAATTTATCCTGCTTCCAGAGGAACATTAGATGCCCCGTTGCAAACTTACTGAGCAATATGTGAAGTCACCAGACAAGCCTCCTGAGCAGTATGTGAAGTCACCAGACAAGCCTCCTGAGCAGTATGTGAAGTCACCAGACAAGCCTCCTGAGCAGTATGTGAAGTCACCAGACAAGCCTCCTGAGCAGTATGTGAAGTCACCAGACAAGCCTCCTGAGCAGTATGTGAAGTCACCAGACAAGCCTCCTGAGCAGTATGTGAAGTCACCAGACAAGCCTACTGAGCAGTATGTGAAGTCACCAGACACGCCTCCTGAGCAGTACGTGAAGTCACCAGACAAGCCTCCTGAGCAGTATGTGAAGTCACCAGACACGCCTCCTGAGCAGTATGTGAAGTCACCAGACAAGCCTACTGAGCAGTATGTGAAGTCACCAGACAAGCCTACTGAGCAGTATGTGAAGTCACCAGACAAGCCTACTGAGCAGTATGTGAAGTCACCAGACAAGCCTCCTGAGCAGTATGTGAAGTCACCAGACAAGCCTACTGAGCAGTATGTGAAGTCACCAGACACGCCTCCTGAGCAGTATGTGAAGTCACCAGACAAGCCTCCTGAGCAGTATGTGAAGTCACCAGACACGCCTCCTGAGCAGTATGTGAAGTCACCAGACAAGCCTACTGAGCAGTATGTGAAGTCACCAGACACGCCTCCTGAGCAGTATGTGAAGTCACCAGACAAGCCTACTGAGCAGTATGTGAAGTCACCAGACACGCCTCCTGAGCAGTATGTGAAGTCACCAGACACGCCTCCTGAGCAGTATGTGAAGTCACCAGACAGAAATGTGAGCATCACATAAACGTTTGGCAGTGGTGTGTCTGAGTGATTTGGCCCCTGTCTCTCTCTGTATCTCTCTCTCTCTCTCTCTGTCTCTCTCTCTCTCCAACCAAACTAATGTATCTTCCACACTCTGTCTCTCTCTCCTATGTTTGCAGTGTATTGCTGTTCTTCCACGTAAGCCACACAGTTGCTGCTTTTGACTGTAACATGTTACACTAGTCTACACACTCATATGGTATAGTATAATAGGGGAATTGTGTTTCCTATAGCTAGGGCTGGCAGTGAGGACTTGTGAAGAGCAGAACAAACAACCTCTGCATAATCAAAAGTTACTTTGGAATTAAAAACAAACAAGATAACTATTGTAAAATATACTGTGTCAGTCAAATGTACATGAACTCAGAAAAAAAAGAAATGCCCCTTTTCAGGACCCTGTCTTTCAAAGATAATTTGTAAAAATACAAACAACTTCACAGATCTTCATTGTAAAAGGTTTAAACACTGTTTTCCATGCTTGTTCAATGAACCATAAACAATTACTGAACATGCACCTGTGGAACGGTCGTTAAGACACTAACAGCTTACAGACGGTAAACAATTAAAGACACAGTTATGAAAACTTAGGACACTAAAGAGGCCTTTCTACTGACTCTGAAAAACACCAAAAACAAAGATGCCCAGGGTCCCTGCTCATCTGCGTGAACGTGCTTTAGGCATGCTGCATGGAGGTATGAGGACTGCAGATGTGGCCAGGACAATAAATTGCAATGTCTGTACTGTGAGACGCCTCAGACAGCGCTACAGGGAGACATGACGGACAGCTGATCATCCTCGCAGTGGCAGACCATGTGTAACAACACCTGCACAGGATCGGTTCATCCGAACATCACACCTGTGGGACAGGTACAGGCAACTACTGCCCGAGTTACACCAATAATGTACAATCCCTCCATCAGTGTTCAGACTGTCCGCAATAGGCTGAGAGAGGCTGGACTGAGGGCTTGAAGTCCTGTTGTAAGGTAGGTCCTCACCAGACATCACTGGCAACAACGTCGCCTATGGGCACAAACCCACCGTCACTGGACCAGACAGGACTAGCAAAAAGTGCTCTTCACTGACGAGTCACGGTTTTGTCTCACCAGGGGTGATGGTCAGATTCGCGTTTATCATTGAAGGAATGAGCGTTACACCGAGGCCTGTACTCTGGAGCGGGATCGATTTGGAGGTGGAGGGTCATGGTCTGGGGCGGTGTGTCACAGCATCATCTGACTGAGCTTGTTGTTATTGCAGGCAAACTCAATGCTGTGCATTACAGGGAAGACATCCTCCTTCGTCATGTGGTACTCATCCTGACATGACCCTCCAGCATGACAATGCACCAGCCATACTGTTCGTTCTGTGTGTGATTTCCCACAAGACAGGAAAATTAGTGTTCTGCCATGGCCAGCGAAGAGCCCGGATCTCAATCCCATTGAGTACGTCTGGGACCTGTTGGATCGGAGGGTGAGGGCTAGGGCCATTTCCCCCCAGAAATGTCCGGGAACTTGCAGGTGCCTTGGTGGAAAAGTGGGGTAACATCTCACAGCAAGAACTGGCAAATCTGGTGCAGTCCATGAGGAGGAGATGCACCACAGTACTTAATGCAGCTGGTGGCCACACCAGATACTGACTGTTATTTTTGATTTTGACCCCCCCTTTGTTCAGGGACACATTATTCCATTTCTGTTGGTCACATATCTGGGAAACTTGTTCACTTTATGTTTCAGTTGATGAATATTGTTCTGTTCATGCAAATATTTACACATGTTAAGTTTGCTGAAAATAAACGTTGTTGACATTGAGAGGACTTTTAGTATGCACAGTTGAAGTCAGAAGTTTACATACACCTTAGCAAAATGAATTTAAACTCAGTTTTTCACAATTCCTGACATTTAATCCTCGTAAAAAAATCCTGTTTTAGGTCAGTTAGGATCACCACTTTATTTTAAGAATGTGAAATGTCAGAATAATAGTAGAGATAATAATTGATTTCAGCTTGATTTCTTTCATCACATTCCCAGTTAGTCAGAAGTTTACATACACTCAATTGGTATATGGTAGAATTGCCTTTAAATTGTTTAACAAGGGTCAAATGTTTTGGGGAGCCTTCCACTGTCATGCGGGACTAGGTGGGCGAGGAAGGAATCAGGCGCAGAGAGTTGCACTGAGAAAAGGTGCACTTTAATGTGGCACAAAAAAACAACGAGCCCACAACACAGGGCGCGGACAATAAAGTGGACCACCCACAACACAGGGTGCCAGGTCCAGAAACACGAACACCTCTACCTAACACACACACGTAACATAAATACAATCCCGAACAACACCAGGGCAGGTACACGTACTTTAAAAAAGGAAGCCCATTAAGCACATACAACAGGACACAGGTGAAACTGATAAGACAAAACAAACAGACAACGGAAAAGGGATCGGTGGTGGCTAGTAGGCCGGTGACGACGACCGCCCGAACAGGCAGGGGAACCAACTTCAGCGGAAGTCGTGACATCCACAAGCTTCCCTCAATAAGTTGGATGAATTTTGGCCCATTCCTCCTGACAGAGCTGGTGTAAATGAGTCGGATTTGTAGGCCTTCTTGCTTACACACACTTTTTCAGTTCTGCCCTCAAATTCTCTATAGGATTGAGGTCAGGGTTTTATTATGGCCACTCCAATACCTTGACTTTGTTGTCCTTAAGCCATTTTGCCACAACTTTGGAAGTATGCTTGGGGTCATTGTCCATTTGGAAGACCCATTTGCGACCAAGCTTTAACTTCCTGACTGATGTCTTGAGATGTTGCTTCAATATATCCACATAATTTTCCAACCTCATGATGCCATTTATTTTGTAAAGTGCGCTAGTTTTGGCCCACGAGTCCCTCCTGCAGCAAAGCACCCCACAACATGATGCTGCCACCCCCGGGCTTCACGATTGGGATGGTGTTCTTCGGCTTGCAAGCCTCCAGAAAGTACAATCTTTGTTCCCATGTGCAGTTGCAAACCATAGTCTGGCTTTTTTATGGCGGTTTTGGAGCAGTGGCTTCTTCCTTGCTGAGCGGCCTTTCAGGTTATGTCGATATAGGACTTGTTTTACTGTAGATATAGATACTTTTGTACCTGTTTCCTCCAGCATCTTCACAAGGTCTTTTGCTGTTGATTTGCACTTTTCTCACCAAAGTACATTTCTCTCTAGGAGACAGAACGAGCCTCCTTCCTGAGCAGTATGACGGCTGCGTGGTCCCATGGTGTTTATACTTGCGTACTATTGTTTGTACAGATGAACGTGGTACCTTCAGGCGTTTGGAAATTACTCCCAAGGATGAACCAGACTTGTGGAGGTCTACAATTTTTTGTTGTTGAAGTCTTGTCTGATTTATTTTGATTTTCCCATGACGTCAAGCAAAGAGGCACTGAGTTTGAAGGTAGGCCTTGAAATACATCCACAGGTACACCTCCAATTGACTCAATTAGCCTATCAGAAGCTTCTAAATCCATGACATCATTTTCTGGAATTTTCCAAGCTGCGCAGTCAATTTAGTGTATGTAAACTTCTGACACACTGGAATTGTGATACAGTGAATTATAAGTGAAATAATACGTCTGTAAACAATTGTTGGAAAAATTACTTATGTCATGCACAAAGTAGATATCCTAACCAACTTGCCAAAACTATAGTTTGTTAACAAGAAATTTGTGGAGTGGTTGAAAAGCGAGTTTTACTGACTCCAACATAAGTGTATGTGGCTGGAAGTAGAAGCCTAAATGTTGTTGGCCATTAGTTTACTCCAATTAGGGGAGTGGTGGTAGGGTTACGGAAAAATAATAAAGGAAAATATATCAAAAGTACATATATATACAGTACTAGTCAAAAGTTTGGACACACCTACTCATTCCAGTGTGTTTTTTTACATTTTTAATTGTTTAAAACTATTTTCCAATATTGTCCATTGAAATTGCTTTTTAGTCCAGTACTAGATGTATCTGTGTCCAGGAAAGCAACCATGCATGTTATATACAGATGTAGGATCTTAATTTGATCACTCTTTTTGTTTTTGAGAAAATGCACATTTGTAGTGTATTTACATTTTTAAAAGGCTTCTAAAGTTAGTCATTTCCACTTTGAAATTTCAGACTTGATTTGCCTTAATGACAAACGTATCAACCACTACAAAATGCCAGTTAATTAGAATCCACATAATAATTCACATTTCCTGTTGCTGTAGGATTGTTTTTCAGCTCTGACTCAAATGAAGATCTGATCTTTAACTGTAATTTGTCCTAGCTAATTATTTTAGACCTACAGTATGAGATCTCACCCATAGTGACAGAATAGACTAATCGTTTGACAAAATAAAGACAACCAATTTTGTTTTTTAAACATGATGTATTAATCCTGTGTCTGACTGGGTTCTAATCTACTGCATGAGAAAGTCCATCATTATTTCATCCATCATATCTGCTTCATGTCAGGCTATAACCAGTGAAAAGGAAGGATCTCGCTAGCTTTCACTATTTCCAACCAGTATTCAGTCAGTACTAAAACATCATATTTTTGCAAAGCCTATTCATTCGGTGTTACACGGCACATAACTGATTGGGGGGTTAAATAAAATAGAAATTCATCCAGATGACATGAAGACATCAGACAGAAAATCAATGAATGTAGATGCAGCCAAACCCCTAAAGCCTTTCATGAATGTTTACTTACATCGGAGACAGAGAGAGAGAGAGAAAGAGAGAGAGAAAGAAACTCCAGAGGAGATGGTAGAGAGAAAGACACAGAGAGAATGAAAGAGAGCGAGAGAGAGAGAACGAGAGAGAGCGAGAGAGAATGAGAGAGAGAGAAAGAGAGAGAGAGAGAATGAGAGAGAGAACAAGAGAACGAGAGAGAGAGAGAGAGAGAGAGAGAGAGAGAGAGAGAGAGAGAGAGAGAGAGAGAGAGAGGATGAAAATATTCCCACACAGGCCTTGAGGGAGTTTAACCTACCATTAACCCTGCCTTCTCCCCTCTGTCTCATTCTACAGCTGTCTCATCAAATCTATGATACACGGCCCCGTCACTGTAATTACACAAATTGACAGACAATCCCTCTGTGTCAATCTTACACAGACTGGACTCTGCTGTAGATCCTATAGATAAAAAAGTTGGGATATCGCTGTCTGTGGGTCTTAACAAGGTCCTTCCACAAAATTATTGCAGTTTGCCTATTTTTGATATTTTAAGTGCGCAAATATTGAATTTGAAAAGCCTGTTATATTAAATGAAGTGCTCTTTAATATAGACCATATGGAAAATTCAATACATCTGATTTTCAATATGCCAAAATTGCCCATTTGTACATGTCCATCTGTACACCCTCTGTGACTTCTAGGAAGATTTTAACCCACTTAACCTCAACATTTCTCCAAGTTTTCATCATCTTTGTAAAGACTTTGTTATTATGTTGCTTTGACAAAGTCATTTCTGGGGATTATTATTCATTTAACGTGATTAGTGATTCATTTAATGTGATTAGTGACTCATTTAACGTGATTAGTGATTAATTTAACGTGATTAGCGATTCATTTAACGTGATTAGTGATTCATTTAACGTTAGTGATTCATTTAACGTGATTAGTGATTCATTTAACGTGATTAGTGACTCATTTAACGTGATTAGTGATTAATTTAACGTGATTAGTCGACTCATTTAACTTGATTAGTGATTCATTTAACGTGATTAGTGACTCATTTAACGTGATTAGTGACTCATTTAACGTGATTAGTGATTCATTTAACGTTAGTGATTCATTTAACGTGATTAGTGATTCATTTAACGTGATTAGTGACTCATTTAACGCGATTAGTAACTCATTTAACGTGATTAGTGACTCATTTAACGTGATTAGTGATTCATTTAACGTGATTAGTCGACTCATTTAACTTGATTAGTGATTCATTTAACGTGATTAGTGACTCATTTAACGTGATTAGTGACTCATTTAACGTGATTAGTGATTCATTTAACGTGATTAGTGATTCATTTAACGTGATTAGTGACTCATTTAACGTGATTAGTGACTCATTTAACATGATTAGTGATTCATTTAACGTGATTAGTGATTCATTTAACGTGATTAGTGATTTATTTAACGTGATTAGTGAGTCATTGTAGACATTTCCTGCAATGACCAAAATCAACCTCTTTGACTTCATGTCTGGGATGTTATTCATATTTTTCATAATTTCATCATTAATAAATATATATATTTTTTCAAACTGACGAAAATCTGGTGTTTCTATGTGGAACAGTTGTGTTATATTTAGTCTCCTGTGATGTATATAAAGTGTAATATTGGGATGCAAGCTCAAAATTGAATACATTTCAACTCTATATCTGACATGGTGCAGGTGTCTTCTCACACACCATGTGTGTGAGGTGTCTACTTTTGTCTACCAAGAATCACTCTGTGTGACCCTGATTCAGCTCACTGCAGTAAAAGGTCTGTCCCTAATTTAAAGGAAAACCCTGTTACATGAACTGAACTCTCATTTTAAAATGGTGAAACTATTCCTTTTAAATATGTATTTTAAAATAAATATTGAACATCTTATAGACAAACCATAGTGTAAAAGCAGATGCGCTAGTTCTACTCTTTTTGTCCATTTTGTGGGGTTTTGTGGTAGAAAACTGAGCAGGTCCAGCACAACGTGTCACCAATAGATAGACAGGCCAGAAATGTTTAAACAATTACATTTTTCTTGCATTCAATTGCCCCTGTTGCACACAACAAGCTTCCATTCCCCCTGTCACAAGAGCATTTATGGCTGATTTAAGATTAAGTCATCAATCCTGTTAAGGTCAAACCTTCTATGGTCAACCCTGTGATGGTCAACTCTGTTACTTTACTTTGCACTTACTATAGTATTTTTTTTAACCTCTTGAGATGGGAAAACATGTGTTTTATTAAGTTGAACATGTGCACTTTAGGAAAGAATATTAGAATTAGGAACAACAAAATACTATTTATTCCCAAGGTGCAATACTCAAAATGCACCCAATAGGCAGAATGACCACAGGGTTGTTTGACTGGCATGAAAAGGGCATGGGTGGTTCTCTGTCTGGTTGTGGATTAGATAGAGACCGTGGAGCGAAGCGAAAATTCAATACAAGATGAATATACCAATTGTCTTGGGTCTCTCCACTGTAGTACAGTCTTTACTTTATTGTGAGGTACTAGAGACTGTATACGTTTCCATATTTATTTGTACAAGAGATTGCCGAAATGATTTCCATTCAAGTCTAATTGCCGTGGTCTGACAGGCTTTCCTCCTTCTGGTCATTCCTTTTTTATGCTTCAATAACCATAGCCAGTCCCCTGATTGGTCAATGCTGTCACATCCCTCCCCATGTCTTAATTACCGTAGCTGTCATTACCAGGCACTAAAGCACTGTGTTCTTTGCCCCAAAATGGCTCCTCAGTGGCTCATCAGTGTCTAATGACATCCTTCAGCCACCTGCTACTATAACCACTTAATCACAGGCAGGCAATCAGTGGAGGAGAGGAAAGGGAGAGGAGTGGAGAGGAGGGGAGAAGAGCAGGGAAGATAAGATCAATCAGGGAGGGGAGCAGTGGAGAGGAGAGGGGTGGACTGGAGAGGAGAGGGGAAGAGAGGAGAGGCGAGGAGAGGAAGAGAGAGGAGAGGAGAGGGGAAGAGAGGAGAGGAGGATAGATGTGAGAGAGGAAAAGAGTGGTGGAAAGGAGAGAAGAGAGGGGATGGCATGGGAAAAGGAGAGCACAGACCAGTACAGGAGAGGAGAGGAGAGAAAGGAGAGGATGAAATTGGGAGAGGAGAGCACAGACCAGTACAGGAGAGGAAAGAAGAGAAGGGAGAGGATAGAATGGGGAGAGGAGAGAAGGGAGAGGATGAAATTGGGAGAGGAGAGCACAGGCCAGTACAGGAGAGGAGAGGAATGGAGAGTAGATGAGAGGAGAGGGGGGGCACATATCTGTCACTCAAACACAGTATGCACATTCTAGTCCTCGAGTGGGTGCAATCACATGGGTTGTATCTGTCTGTGAAGAGGTTCCTAAGTGTTTATTTAGTGTGCTTACCAAATGGTGCCATATTCCCTACATTGTGCACTACTTTTGATCAGAGCCCCACTCAAAAGTAGTAAGTACCCTACTATATAAGGAAGAGGGTGCCATTTGGGACACATGGTGTTTTTTCCAACTGGTTCTTAGAAGGCAGAGTTAGATGATTGGGGGATGATAATGATCATCACCTAGTGGTCTGGAGGGATGGGATGACAACTTACATTTGACATTTTTCTCAGACCACCATAGGATCAGCACAGTGTCAGAGTCTAATGGGATCTGGGATCAGCACAGTGTCAGAGTCTAATGGGATCAGCACAGTGTCAGAGTCTAATGGGATCTGGGATCAGCACAGTGTCAGAGTCTAATGGGATCAGCACAGTGTCAGAGTCTAATGGGATCAGCACAGTGTCAGAGTCTAATGGGATCAGCACAGTGTCAGAGTCTAATGGGATCTGGGATCAGCACAGTGTCAGAGTCTAATGGGATCTGGGATCAGCACAGTGTCAGAGTCTAATGGGATCAGCACAGTGTCAGAGTCTAATGGGATCTGGGATCAGCACAGTGTCAGAGTCTAATGGGATCAGCACAGTGTCAGAGTCTAATGGGATCTGGGATCAGCACAGTGTCAGAGTCTAATGGGATCTGGGATCAGCACAGTGTCAGAGTCTAATGGGATCTGGGATCAGCACAGTGTCAGAGTCTAATGGGATCTGGGATCAGCACAGTGTCAGAGTCTAATGGGATCAGCACAGTGTCAGAGTCTAATGGGATCTGGGATCAGCACAGTGTCAGAGTCTAATGGGATCTGGGATCAGCACAGTGTCAGAGTCTAATGGGATCAGCACAGTGTCAGAGTCTAATGGGATCTGGGATCAGCACAGTGTCAGAGTCTAATGGGATCAGCACAGTGTCAGAGTCTAATGGGATCTGGGATCAGCACAGTGTCAGAGTCTAATGGGATCAGCACAGTGTCAGAGTCTAATGGGATCTGGGATCAGCACAGTGTCAGAGTCTAATGGGATCTGGGATCAGCACAGTGTCAGAGTCTAATGGGATCTGGGATCAGCACAGTGTCAGAGTCTAATGGGATCAGCACAGTGTCAGAGTCTAATGGGATCTGGGATCAGCACAGTGTCAGAGTCTAATGGGATCTGGGATCAGCACAGTGTCAGAGTCTAATGGGATCAGCACAGTGTCAGAGTCTAATGGGATCTGGGATCAGCACAGTGTCAGAGTCTAATGGGATCAGCACAGTGTCAGAGTCTAATGGGATCTGGGATCAGCACAGTGTCAGAGTCTAATGGGATCTGGGATCAGCACAGTGTCAGAGTCTAATGGGATCTGGGATCAGCACAGTGTCAGAGTCTAATGGGATCTGGGATCAGCACAGTGTCAGAGTCTAATGGGATCAGCACAGTGTCAGAGTCTAATGGGATCTGGGATCAGCACAGTCAGAGTCAATGGGAGTCTAATGGATCAGCACAGTGTCAGAGTCTAATGGGATCTGGGATCAGCACAGTGTCAGAGTCTAATGGGATCAGCACAGTGTCAGAGTCTAATGGGATCTGGGATCAGCACAGTGTCAGAGTCTAATGGGATCTGGGATCAGCACAGTGTCAGAGTCTAATGGGATCAGGGATCAGCACAGTGTCAGAGTCTAATGGGATCTGGGATCAGCACAGTGTCAGAGTCTAATGGGATCAGCACAGTGTCAGAGTCTAATGGGATCTGGGATCAGCACAGTGTCAGAGTCTAATGGGATCAGCACAGTGTCAGAGTCTAATGGGATCTGGGATCAGCACAGTGTCAGAGTCTAATGGGATCTGGGATCAGGACAGTGTCAGAGTCTAATGGGATCAGCACAGTGTCAGAGTCTAATGGGATCAGCACAGTGTCAGAGTCTAATGGGATCAGCACAGTGTCAGAGTCTAATGGGATCAGCACAGTGTCAGAGTCTAATGGGATCAGCACAGTGTCAGAGTCTAATGGGATCAGCACAGTGTCAGAGTCTAATGGGATCAGCACAGTGTCAGAGTCTAATGGGATCAGCACAGTGTCAGAGTCTAATGGGATCAGCACAGTGTCAGAGTCTAATGGGATCAGCACAGTGTCAGAGTCTAATGGGATCTGGGATCAGCACAGTGTCAGAGTCTAATGGGATCAGCACAGTGTCAGAGTCTAATGGGATCAGCACAGTGTCAGAGTCTAATGGGATCAGCACAGTGTCAGAGTCTAATGGGATCAGCACAGTGTCAGAGTCTAATGGGATCTGGGATCAGCACAGTGTCAGAGTCTAATGGGATCAGCACAGTGTCAGAGTCTAATGGGATCTGGGATCAGCACAGTGTCAGAGTCTAATGGGATCTGGGATCAGCACAGTGTCAGAGTCTAATGGGATCTGGGATCAGCACAGTGTCAGAGTCTAATGGGATCAGCACAGTGTCAGAGTCTAATGGGATCTGGGATCAGCACAGTGTCAGAGTCTAATGGGATCAGCACAGTGTCAGAGTCTAATGGGATCAGCACAGTGTCAGAGTCTAATGGGATCAGCACAGTGTCAGAGTCTAATGGGATCAGCACAGTGGTTAGAGCGTTGGACTAGTAACCGAAAGGTTTCAAGTTCGAATCCCCGAGCTGACAAACTTTGACTTAGATATTCGGGGGAATGATTTGTGTGTCTGACTGCTTTAAAACTGGTTTGGGTTTCCTGAAGACAACCTGACTGAGAATTTGCTCCTGGCTGTTTTGGAGATGTTCTGCAGCGAGAGAAAAAATACATAAAGATGAGATTTAGACGAGTGAGCAGGATTCAGGAAATATATCTCTCTTGTTTACCCCAGGACAGTTTGTCTCACAGACATCAGATAGAGTTAGACAAAGCTCCATCTCCATAGAAGAACTGAAGGAGAACATGGTCAGACCACGTCAACAGTAGAAAGAGATCTATGGGGCGAATGAGTGTGTGAATCAACTGGCTCAGTTCTCCGACTTTTAGAGAGCGCTTATCAAATGGCACCCTAATCCCTATATAGTGCACTACTTTAGACCAGGGCTGGCACCCTAATCCCATAATAGTGCACTATACAAAAATAATTAAATGTGTAGATGATAACATGGTCTAAGCCTAAGGTCTTCTGTTATGAATATGATAGCAGGATTGTGGAGCTTACTCTCCCATCGCCTGCCACGCTAGCCAGCTGAAGGGTAATGACGTGGACGCTGGTCAGAATTCTGATTCAGGATCAATGCCAGATCTCAGGTGTGATTAGCTCTCTACCCTCTACTAACCTCTACACAGAGAGAGAAAGAGAGAGGGGGGAGAGGCTGTGAGCTAGAGAGGGAGGGTTGGAAAGTAAGAGAAAGAGAGAATGATGGTGGAGACTGAGAGACAGAGACTGAGAGACTCAGAGAGATAGTGGAGACTGAGAGACTGAGATACTCAGATAGATAGTGGAGACTGAGAGATTGAGAGACTCAGAGAGATAGTGGAGACTGAGAGACTGAGAGACTCAGAGAGATAGTGGAGACTAAGAGACTGAGAGACTCAGATAGATAGTGGATTCTGAGAGACTGAGAGACTCACAGAGATAGTGGAGACTGAGAGACTCAGAGACTCAGAGAGATAGTGGAGACTGAGAGACTCAGAGAGATAGTGGAGACTGAGAGACAGAGAGATAGTGGAGACTGAGAGACTGAGAGACTCAGATAGATAGTGGAGTCTGAGAGACTGAGAGACTCACAGAGATAGTGGAGACTGAGAGACTGGGAGACTCAGAGAGATAGTGGAGACTGAGAGACTCAGAGAGATAGTGGAGACTGAGAGACTCGGGGACTGAGATAATGAGAGTTAGAGAGACTTTCAATCAGAAGACCTTGTCATGGCAGTTTCCAAGTCAACACTAGATAGTGAGACTCATGTGTAAGCTTCAGAAAGAACCCACTGTCCCTGGGGTCAGAAGAGAAGAAAGTAGAAATTCACAGGGTATATTTTTAAACTGTGGTATGAATGTGAGGTTGCGTCACAAATATCACCCTTTTCCCTAACCAGAGCCCTCGTCAAAAACACTACACTATGTGGATATCAGGGTGCCACAGCCTGTGACTGAGGTGTAGGGCTGCTTCAGGCCTATTCTATTTAAGGCCTGTGGTCTTGTGAGCTGTTTATATAGAAACGGTCTACCTGCCTCTTAGCCTGTCTAGCTACAGAGTGACTTTCTAAGTTTAGCTGTAACCATGACATAGCTTTGCCAGAATGGAGCTGTGGCCTAGTTACAGATTCGTCAGCAAATCTTTAGACAACGAATGACTGAAGATGTCAACTGATCCCTCCATGGTTTTGAAATCAATCTGAGAACAATATGGCGTGTTATAGAATATTGACGAATCATATGATAGAACGTAACACATGTAAGGTTGTGATAAGGAGGGATACTTAAGTGCAACCCGATCCAAGACACCCAAATTCCAGTTGGGTTAGTCAATAACAGGTAGAGATTCCCTGAAAAAACAGTGACTCTAGTGTGTCCTAACAGCCTAACTCTCTGATGTGTGTCTTCCTGGGCCAGAGACAAACACACACAGACACACAGACACACACACAGACACACACACAGACACACACACAGACACACAGACACACACACACACACACACACACACACACACACACACACACACACACACACACACACACACACACACACACACACACACACACACACACACACACACACACACACACACACACACACACACACACACACACACACACACACACACACACACACACAGAGAACTCTTCTCTCTCGCCCCCAGTAGCAGCTCATTCACAGATTAAATAAACACTCTGTAAAAACGTTCCTGTGTTTGTGTCTCACTGTATTGGACCGACAGGAATTTGGCAACAAGTTTCAATGTTGAACAACAACACAGTTTATCCTTTTAAGGGAAAGTTGCAGCATGTTTAATTGCAAATCCTCTCAAGCTAGACTATATATACAAAACTATGTGGACACCCCTTCAAATGAGTGGATTTGGTTAATTCAGCCACACCCGTTGCTGACAGGTGTATAAAGTCAAGCACACAGCCATGCAATCTCCATAGACAAACATTGGCAGTAGAATGGCCTTACTGAAGTGCTCAGTGACTTTCAATGTGGCACCGCCATAGGATGCCACCTTTCCAACAAGTCAGTTCGTCATGGCCGAGCAGACGCACACAAGCCTAAGATCACCATGCACAATGCCAAGCGTCGGTTGGAGTGGTGTAAAGCGCACCGCCATTGAACTCTGGAGCAGTGGAAACGTGTCCTCTGGAGTGATGAATTATGCTTCACCATCTGGCTGTCCAAAGGACAAATCTGGGTTTCGTGGATGCCAGGAGAACACTACCTACCCAAATGCATAGTGCCAACTGTAAAGTTTGTTTGAGGAGGAGTAATGGCCTGGAGCTGTTTCTCATGGTTCGGGCTAGGCCTCTTCGTTCCAGTGAAGGGAAATCTTAACTTTACAGCATACAATGACTTTCCAGATGATTCAGTTTGAGAAAGGCCCTTTCCTGTTTCACCATGACTTTGTTGAGATTGGCATGGAAGAACTTTAATGGCCTGCACAGAGCCCTGACCTCAACCTCATCGAACACCTTTGGGATGAATTGTAACACAGACTGCGAGCCAGGCTTTATCGCCCAACATTAGTGCCCAACCTCACAAATGCTCTTGTGGCTGAATGGAAGCAAGTCCCCGCAGCAATGATCCAAAATCTAGTGGAAAGCCTTCCCAGAAGAGTGTTAACGCAGCAAAGGTGGGACCAACTCCATATTAATGCCCATGATTTTGGAATGAGATTTTCACATACTTTTGATCATGTAGTGTATATTGCAACGCACAGCAAAATAAATACATTGCTTGGGTAAAGTATATATCTCTCTGTGTGTGTGTGTGTGTGTGTGTGTGTGTGTGTGTGTGTGTGTGTGTGTGTGTGTGTGTGTGTGTGTGTGTGTGTGTGTGTGTGTGTGTGTGTGTGTGTGTGTGTGTGTGTGTGTACTCAATCAATCACAACAGAAAGCAATATTCAAACAGTTGGCATACTGTGAGGGCTGATGATGGCTTAATCACTTTTAAATGAGCTTTTAATGGCTTGGAGAGAAGTGGAGGGAATCCTCAGATGAGATGGTAGAGAGAGGGAGAAAACACTCCGACGAGAAGGTAGAGGGTGCCCATTAACCTCTCTGCTCCCAACACCTGCTCTATCATCTCAGACTAATAGAGGGAGCAGGAGGAAGAGGGGGAGAGGGAGGAGAAGAGGAGGAAGAGTGGAGGAGAAGGAGAAGGAGGAGGAAAGGGAGGTGAAGAGGAGGAGGAGACGGAGGAGAGGGAGGAGAGGAGGAGATGGAGGAGAGGGAGGAGAGGAGGAGGAGAGTGAGGAGAAGATGAGGAGAAGAGGAGGAGAGTGAGGAGAAGAGGAGGAGAGTGAGGAGAGTGAGGAGAAGAGGAGGAAGAGTGGAGGAGAAGAGGAGGAGGAGAGTAGGAGAGGCAGGAGAGGAGGAGGAGAGGGAGGAGAAGAGGAGGAGGAGAGGGAGGAGAGGGAGGAGGAGAGGAGGAGAGGGAGAAGAGTGAGGAGAGGAGGAGGAGAGGAGGAGAGGGAGGAGAAGAGGAAAACAGACCTGGCAGCAGCTGGCCAAACGTTTCCCTGACTCAGCTTGGCCGCTGCAGAGACGGTCCGCCCAGTGACTACACAGCAGGAAGCCTGGGGCAGAGCAGGGTTATGAGTGGTTTGCAACACAAGCTCCAAAGAACACACCATCCCTCTCCATTAAGGGTTAGTGAGAGCATGGTGCTATCAGGGATGTCGGATTGATTCCCATAAGGGCCAGTTATACAGAATATACGGTATGTCACTCACTGTCCATTTTTTTTTACAGTTCTGTCACTTTGAATAAGTGGCTTTGGTCCGCCAGAAGACCATATGGAAGAGAGGGTTTCTACATTTCAGCGAGACAGGATGTGTGTGTGTGTGTGTGACGCTAATGCACCCCCTGTTTGCCCCAATCTTTTATTTAAGAGGGGCACATCTGGTCTGGTCTGGCTGCCTGCCTGATGATTGCTCGGATGATCGCAGGCAGACAGCCCTTCGCACCTTGCCCCTCTTGCCCCTCACCACTCAGACACACACTGGGCTGCCCCCTCCACCCCTCCACCAAGGCCCCATCGACCCCACTACACCATCACCTAGGCCCCCTCCACCCCACCCCCTAGGCCACCTCCACCTAGGCCCCTCCACCCCAGTGCCCCACCACCTAGGCCACCTCCACCTAGGCCACCTCCATCCCACCACCTCACCCCCTCACCCCCTCCAACCCACCACCAAGGCCACCTCCACCTAGGCCCCTCCACCCCACCACCTAGGCCCCCTCCACCTCGACCCCCTCTACCCCACCATCTAAGCCCTCTCCACCCCACCACCTAGGCCACCTCCACCTCTCCACATAGGCCCTCTCCACCCTCTCCACATAGGCCCTCTCCACCCTCTCCACATCGGCCCCCTCCAGCCATCCACCTCTCTACCTAGGCCACCTTCACACCCCCACCTAAGTCCCCTGCAACTCTCCAATGACCCGTCTCTCTAGGGCACTAGGGCACCAACACAACACACCACGGCAAACTCACAGAGCAGCAGGAATATATCTTAAAATGCTGCCTAAGCACGTTTCAGAGCAGAGATCGAGCTATATGCTGTTCTGCCAGAGGTCCACTCCATCAGCACCATCTGTCTTCTCTGGTACCTACTGTTTGTGCTTCTCTGACTCTGATCTGATTATGGACATGTGAAAGTCTCTGGAGGATCTGAGGCAAAGACAGATAAGAAAATAGAGAGAAATAGACATGAGGTATCGGAGAGATAGGAAATGTGCTATTACAGTGCATCAACTCAACAAAAAAAGAAATGTTCTCTCACTGTCAACTGCGTTTATTTTCAGCAAACTTAACATGTGTAAATATTTGTATGAACACAACAATATTCAACAACTGAGACATAAACTGAACAATTTCCACAGATATGTGACTAAGAGAAATTTAATAATGTGTCCCTGAACAAAGGGGGAGTCAAAATCAAAAGTAACAGTCAGTATCTGGTGTGGCCACCAGCTGCATTAAGTACCACGGTGCATCTCCTTCTCATGGACTGCACCAGATTTGCCAGTTCTTGCTGTGAGATGTTACCCATCTCTTCCACGAAGGCACCTGCAAGTTCCCAGACATTTCTGTGGGGAATGGCCCTAGCCCTCACCCTCCGATCCAACAGGTCCCAGACGTGCTCATGGGATTGAGATCCGGGCTCTTTGCTGGCCATGGCAGAACACTGACATTCCTGTCTTGCAGGAAATCACGCACAGAACGAACAGTATGGCTGGTGGCATTGTCATGCTGGAGGGTCATGTCAGGATGAGCCTGCAGGAAGGGTACCACATGAGGGAGGAGGATGTCTTTAATGCACAGCGTTGAGATTGCCTGCAATGACAACAAGCTCAGTCCAATGATGCTGTGACACACCGCCCCAGACCATGACGGACCCTCCACCTCCAAATCGATCCTGCTCCAGAGTACAGACCTCGGTGTAACGCTCATTCCTTCGACGATAAACGCGAATCTGACCATCACCCATGGTGAGACAAAACCACGACTCGTCAGTGAAGAGCACTTTTTGCCAGTTCTGTCTGGTCCAGCGACGGTGGGTTTGTGCCCATAGGCGACGTTGTTGCCAGTGATGTCTGGTGAGGACCTGCCTTACAACAGGCCTTCAGGCCCTCAGTTCAGCCTCTCTCAGCCTATTGTGGACAGTCTGAGCACTGATGGAGGGATTGTGCGTTCCTGGTGTAACTCTGGCAGTTGTTTTTGCCATCCTGTGCCTAACCCGCAGGTGTGATGTTCGGATGAACCAATCCTGTGCAGGTGCAGATACACGTGGTCTGCCACTGCGAGGACGATCAACTGTCCGTCCTGTCTCCTGTTACTTAAAACATCATGCTAATCACATTAGCGCACGTTAGCTCAACCGTTCCATAGGGTGGACACACACACACACCGAACCCGTAGTGGAGACAGCTGGTGCGCATCTCTAATATTAAGAAAGTCCCAAGGTTCTGTTCGCCTGAGTTAGAATACCTCGTGATAAGCTGTAGACCAGAGATCATCAATTAGATTCAGCTGTGGGATGATAAATACACACAAATAATTTGTAATTAACCGCAAAAAGCCCAAACAGATATAACATTTGACTAAAACATAATGATTTCAAACCTTGCTTACATTTGTATAAGATCACATGTATCTCTCTATTGTGTTTGGGAACAGATTTACACAATTAAGAAAACTTGCGGGACCAAATAAAATTGCCTCCAGTTGTCCCCTCAGTTGTCCCCACAGGCAACATCCGCACTGAGCCTTTCGACGATCTATCAAACATGGAACTCCCCAAATACAGGTGTGCCAAGCTTGTAGCGTCATACCCAAGAAGACTCGAGGCTGTACTCGCTGCCAAAGGTGCTTCAACAAAGTACTGAGTAAAGGGTCTGAATACTTATGTAAATGGAATATTTCAGTTTTTTTTATTTTAAATATATTTGCAAAAATATATAAAAATATGTTTTATCTTTGTCATTATGGGATATTGTGTGTAGATTGATGACGATATATATACAATTCCAGTCAAAAGTTTGGACACACCTACTCATTCAAGGGTTTTCTTTATTTTGACTATTTTCTACATTGTAGAATAATAGTGAAGACATCAAAACTATGGAAATAACATATATGGAATCATGTAGTAACCAAAAGTGTGAAACAAATGAAAATATATTTTAGAGTTTAGATTCTTGAAAGTGGCCACCCTTTGCCTTCATGACAGCTTTGCACACTCTTGACATTCTTTCAACCAGCTTCACCTGGAATGCTTTTCAAACCGTCTTGAAGGAGTTCCCACATATGCTGAGCACTTGTTGGCTGCTTTTCCTTCACTCTGTGGTCCAACTCATCCCAAACCATCACAATTGGGTTGAGTTCGGGTGACTGTGGAGGCCAGGTCATCTGATGCAGCACTTAATCACTCTCCTTCTTGGTCAAAAATCCCTTACACAGCCTGGAGGTGTGTTGGGTCATTGTCCTGTTGAAAACAAATGATAGTCCCACTGAGCGCAAACCAGATGAGATGGCGTATTGCTGCAGAATGCTGTGGTAGACATGCTGGTTAAGTATGCCTTGAAACCTAAATAAGTTGAAACCTCTCAGCCCCCAGCTGTGGCCTGGACACCGTATGTGAATGAATCGCCCCCCATCTATCTTCAGAGTTTGTACTGTTAGGTAACCTTTACTAGGTTATGCTTAACACCCTGGCCATCCTACAATCTAAACTAGATGGGCTCAATCTCACACAAATTATCATGGAACCTACCAGGTACAACCCTAAATCCGTAAACACGGACACCCTCATAGATATCATCCTGACCAACCTGCCCTCTCAATATACCTCTGCTGTCTTCAACCAGGATCTCAGCGATCACTGCCTCATTGCCTGCGTCCGAAATGGGTCAGTGGTCAAACGACCACCCCTCATCACTGTCAAACGCTCCCTAAAACACTTCAGCGAGCAGGCCTTTCTAATCGACCTGGCCCGGGTATCCTGGAAGGATATTGACCTCATTCCATCAGTAGAGGATGCCTGGTTATTCTTTAAAAGTGCTTTCCTCACCATCTTAAATAAGCATGCCCCATTCCATTATTTATGGTATTTATTTGGTGAAATAAAAGTTCAATAAAAAAATCTATAATAATCACTGACAGCGTACCCAGCAAAGCACCCCCACACCGTCCCACCTCCTCCTCCATGCTTCACGTTGGGAACCACACACGAGGAGATCATCTGTTCTCCTACACTGCATCTCACAAAGACACAGCGGTTGGAACCAAAAATCTAAAATTTTGACTCATCGGACAAAAGGACAGATACACCCAGTCACTACAAAGATACAGGCGTCCTTCCTAACTCAGTTGCCGGAGAGGAAGGAAACCACTCACGGATTTCACCATGAGCCCAATGGTGAATTTAAAACAGTTATAGAGTTTAATGGCTGTGATAGGTGAAAACAGAGGATGGATCAACAACACTGTTGTTACTCCACAATATTAACCTAAATGACAGAGTGAAAAGAAGGATGCCTGTATTGAATAAAAGTATTCCAAAACATGCATCCTGTTTACAATAAGGCACTAAAGTAAAACTGCTAAAAATGTGGCAAAGAAATTAACTTCATGTCCTAAATAGAAGGCATTATATTTGGGGCAAATCCAACACAACACATCACAGGTGGACTCCAATCAAGTTGTAGAAACATTTTAAGGATGATCAATGGAGATAGGATGTACCTGAGCTCAATTTAGAGTCTCATAGTAAAGGGTCTGAATACTTACGTAAATAAGTTATTTATGTTTATTATTTGTAATACATTTGCAAAGAAAATCTAAAAACCTGTTATTACTTTGTCATTATGGGGTATTGTGTGTAGATTGTTAACGTAACAAAATGTGGAAAAAGTCAAGGTGTCTGAATACTTTCCGAAGGCACTGTATAATTATATATATATGTTATACTGTATATGTTATCTTAAGCCTGTGATGAAGAGCTGCTGATGAAACATTTAGCACCTGGCTTTCAATCATTTAAATGTGCATGTTAGGATGTTACCTGTTATCCCTGTAGGGTTTCAACACACTGTGGAGCGTGCTAGCCTTGTGTTAGCCTCTTCCACTGTGGAGCATACTAGCCTTGTGTTAGCCTCTTCCACTGTGGATTGTGCTAGCCTTGTGTTAGCCTCTTCCACTGTGGATCGTGCTAGCCTTGTGTTAGCCTCTTCCACTGTGGAGCGTACTTGCCTTGTGTTAGCCTCTTCCGCTGTGGAGCGTACTAGCCTTGTGTTAGCCTCTTCCACTGTGGACTGTACTATCCTTGTGTTAGCCTCTTCCACTGTGGAGCATACTAGCCTTGTGTTAGCCTCTTCCACTGTGGATTGTGCTAGCCTTGTGTTAGCCTCTTCCACTGTGGATTGTGCTAGCCTTGTGTTAGCCTCTTCCACTGTGGAGCGTACTAGCCTTGTGTTAGCCTCTTCCGCTGTGGAGCGTACTAGCCTTGTGTTAGCCTCTTCCACTGTGGAGCGTACTTGCCTTGTGTTAGCCTCTTCCGCTGTGGAGCGTACTAGCCTTGTTTTAGCCTCTTCCACTGTGGAGCGTACTAGCCTTGTGTTAGCCTCTTCCACTGTGGAGCGTACTAGCCTTGTTTTAGCCTCTTCCACTGTGGATCGTACTAGCCTTGTGTTAGCCTCTTCCACTGTGGACTGTACTATCCTTGTGTTAGCCTCTTCCAGGCCAACTCAGTCTGTGTCTCAAATTGCACTATTTTCGCTACATAGTGCACTTCTTTTGACCAGAGCCCTGTGCTCCCGAGGCTAAAGTAATGCACTATAGAGGGAATAGTGTACCATCTGAGACACAGACAGGGAGGTAGAGAGAGAGAGAGAGAGAGAGAGAGAGAGAGAGAGAGAGAGAGAGAGAGAGAGAGAGAGAGAGAGAGAGAGAGAGAGAGAGAGAGAGAGAGAGAGAGAGAGAGAGTGGGGAGAGAGAGGAAGAGACATACAGAGAAAGAGAGATAGAGGGTTCTCCAATAGGTGACCTGCTGGCCAAATTCAGCCCGTGGGTGATTTTCAGTTCAGCCCGTGGGTGATTTCCAAGTTTTCAGAGCCCCAATAATAATCGGCCCACGGCTGAATGTAATTGGGGACCCCTGCCGTAGAGACACATAATGTACACAGTGTTTCTAGTGTCACATAGTTTCCCAGAGCCAAACCACTGAGCTCTTCAACCCCAGTACTCACAAATACAATTAAGCTCCTCTGTCTCCCTCCCAAACATACCCAGACTCACACTTCATTGTTTTTGGCTGCTTCTCATGTCAGACACTTTGTTGTTCATACAAAACCCTTTAAGATCCTCAAATGATGTTGAAAAACTTAATAAATGGAAAACAGCCACAAACCACTGAGGAAACCAGACTGAGACAACAGTCCTGTACGCCCACAGAGGAAGACTGCTATTGTGTCTCAAATGGTACCACATTCCCTATACTGTGCACTACAGATGTATGATCTTCATTTGAGCCAGTTTGCAACAGCAGGAAAAGAATCCTGCTACAACAGGACATTTGAATTGTTATGTGGACTGTCATTAATGGACGTTTTTGTAGGGGTTGATTTTTTGGTCAAAGAAAATCAAGTCTGTAATTTCAAAGTGGAAATTTCAAACTTCAGAAGCATTGTAAACCTCAACATACACTATAAGTTTCAAATTAAGATCCTACATCTGTAGTTTAGACCAGGGCCTGCATATATGGCTTGGCAGGATTTTAACATTTTAGTCATAATGTTGCTTGATCAGTAGTTAGGCTATTAGCTGGCCAAAATTAGACTTCATGAATAGTGTGGGTTTCCAGTGAATTTCTGTAAATCATGAAGTGGTGCAGGAAAATTCTCAGCAACAACAGAGTGATCAAATTAAGATCCAACATCTTTTTATAGGGAATTAGGGTGCTATTTCAGACACACCCTGTCTGGCTTCATCCCAAAAGGGCTTACTTTCAAAAAATGATCTGTATGTAGATCACAAAGTTAAACCAAATACGACCAATCCATCGTACCCATCACAAGAACAAGAAACCCTGAGGTGACATAGTGTGCATCACAAATTGTAACCTATTCCCATTCAGGGCTAAGGGTCCTGGGATGCAGACATAGCGAGCTTCCCCAAAGCTCGTGTTTAAACGTTTTAAACCTTATAACATTCAGAGTTGGCAACCAGTTCTGCAATAAACTACATAACAGAAAAGCCACAATGATTGTCGTTTTTTTCTGTCTTTTCCCAAAGATGCTGTGGACAACACAATTGAGGATCATCCAAACTCAATATCTTACTGAATGGACTGGAGTTCAGTTGATAATTTGCTTTGCATGTGAATATGTTGATGGCAATAGAAACGCAAACGCTGCAAATAACTGGAAATGAGAGACAATCTGTGAAAGAAAACCCAAAAGGAATTGTTTACTTTAAAAGCAAAATATTGTATCAACCAAGAATCCTGGAGCCTCAAGTTTCAGAATGAGCCATATTTATTTGAAGTTTCATGGAATTGTGAGTTTAATAGAATTGTGAGAATAAAACTCTAGTGGTTTACCCAATGGGATAAACAGTGTGCTGAGAGAAGCTATATAGATGTATGTGATTAACATCTCTCTCTCCTTTGTTCTGTGACCTTCCATTCCACTGACCTCGTCAGACAGCCAAACTCTCCCTATCTCAAGGGGAGAGCTAGTGAAGGAAGAGCCTATCTTGTGTCTCAAATTACACACCTCATATAGAGTGCACCACTTTTGCCCAGAGCTGGAAGATAAAGCACAAAGTGTGCATCTGAAATGGCATTCTATTCCCTACTGCTCTGAGTACAGGGAGTAAGGGCCCATTTCAAACTCAATCCCTATTTCCCAGCAGTGGGTAGTCTAGCAAGAGATATCAGGAGATATCCCCATATCCCTCTGTCTACTGTTCAACGTTCATCACTGTCTGTCTGTCAGATCCTGAAACTGCACAGATTAAGAAAGAAAACGGTCAACTTCCTGACCCCAGAGTTAAGCATGAGGACATGAGAATGAATCGGTTGCCAACGGAGGAGACTTTGTGCTTCTTGACTCACTCCTAAATCAAACTCTATTCCTTATGGGCTTTGGTCAAAAGTAGTGCACTCTTAGTGAATAGGGTACCATTTGAGACAGACTCCTTTAATGAGCTCCTGTCTGGAGGAAAGACACTGAATCCCTGTCAGTCTGTCTGGGGGGTTGAACGAAGCGAATGATCACAGCTGAGATCTCTGATTCGTTGTCACTTGACAGAAGGGCCACAGGTGCTGGTAGTTTGGGCTGGTGGTTAGGGCTGGTGGTTAGGGATGCTGGTTAGGGCTGGTGGTTAGGGCTGGTGGTTAGGGATGCTGGTTAGGGCTGGTGGTTAGGGCTGGTGGTTAGGGATGCTGGATAGGGCTGGTGGTTAGGGATGCTGGATAGGGCTGGTGGTTAGGGCTGGTGGTTAGGGCTGGTGGTTAGGGCTGGTGGTTAGGGCTGGTGGTTAGGGCTGGTGGTTAGGGATGCTAGTTAGGGCTGGTGGTTAGGGCTGGTGGTTAGGGCTGGTGGTTATGGATGCTGGTTAGGGCTGGTGGTTAGGGCTGGTGGTTAGGGCTGGTGGTTAGGGCTGGTGGTTATGGATGCTGGTTAGGGATGCTGGTTAGGGATGCTGGTTAGGGCTGGTGGATAGGGCTGGTGGTTAGGGCTGGTGGTTAGGGCTGGTGGTTAGGGCTGGTGGTTATGGATGCTGGTTAGGGATGCTGGTTAGGGCTGGTGGTTAGGGCTGGTGGTTAGGGATGCTGGTTAGGGCTGATGGTTAGGGATGCTAGTTAGGGCTGGTGGTTAGGGCTGGTGGTTATGGATGCTGGTTAGAGCTGGTGGTTAGGGATGCTGGATAGGGCTGGTGGTTAGGGATGCTGGATAGGGCTTGTGGTTAGGGCTGGTGGTTAGGGCTGGTGGTTATGGATGCTGGTTAGGGATGCTGGTTAGGGCTGGTGGTTAGGGCTGGTGGTTAGGGATGCTGGTTAGGGCTGGTGGTTAGGGCTGGTGGTTAGGGATGCTGGTTAGGGCTGGTGGTTAGGGATACTGGTGGTTAGGGATACTGGTTAGGGCTGGTGGTTAGGGATACTGGTGGTTAGGGACACTGGTGGTTAGGGACACTGGTTAGGGATACTCGAGCTCCCATCTCCTCAGAGCGCACTCAGAGTTTCAGACCCAGTGAAAAGCAGGAGTTGGCACAGTAGTCTCTCTCTCTCTCTCTCTCTCTCTCTCTCTCTCTCTCTCTCTCTCTCTCTCTCTCTCTCACACACACTCTCTCTCTCTCTCTCTCTCTCTCTCTCTCTCTCTCTCTCTCTCTCTCTCTCTCTCTGTGTGTACATACATGTGTTTCTCTTTGTGTCCTCTCTGCCCCTAATGTCTCTCCTGGCTGGGACTCCCCAGTTCAGAAAACTCTCTGCCTGCTGTCGCCTGCCCTAAACCGGACATTGGCTGACAGAATAGGGCTCAGTATTGGGTAGCTTCTACCTGAGAATTGGGCATGGCTGAACTTGACTGGAGAATGGGAGGAGTGTTGGTGAGTTGGACTAAGAAGAGAAACGAGCATCAAATTGTTTATTGTCTGTCGTACTGTAGTAATTTGTTCCAAAAGCATTATGAACTTCAAACTAAAACCCAGAATGCGAGCCCAAACTAAAACCCAGAAAGCAAGCCCAAAATAAAACCCAGAAAGTAGAAATAGAAACAAGATTTTAAGAAGTAATGCATTATAAATAATCAATAAAATGACTGTTTTTCTAATCCCTTCTTTAGATGCCTCATGGGTACATGTGAACATAGACAACATGAGTTAGCTCAAAATCAAATCAAATTTTATTTCTCACATACACATGGTTAGCAGATGTTAATGCGAGAGTAGCGAAATGCTTGCTCTGGGATTGAGCTGTGCAGTGGCTAGCCCAGGCATAATGGAATATCAACAGTACACACTAGAAGCACTTTAAACTCACTTGGAGACACAGGGGAAATTAGGAGAGACATCAGCGCATTACCCACTGGGCAAACACATTGAATCAAGATTGTTTCCACATCATTCCAATCCCAAAAATCTACGTGAGGACGTTGAGTTAACGTGGGAAACTAAGTGGATTTCCAAAAGTCATCAACGTAAGGGCATTTCATATTTTTTTCACCCAACTTTTAACCTAAATCCATTGACATGGTGATTTTAGGGGGGGATTTCATGTTGAATCCACATTAGTTGACAACTCAACCAAATGTAAATCAAAACTAGATGAACTTGAACTGACGTCTGTGCCCAGTGGGTATGTTGTTTTATTCTGAGGTAGATAGGGTCCCAATGGGATTTGGCTGCTATTCCAAGACATCCATAAAGTGTTACAGAAATAGAGTACGTGATTGTAAATAAACTCATGAGTAAATCGTCTTGGTTGAAGGAGCTCAGTAAAGTGCACTAGGGACCGTCTGTCTGTCTGTCTGTCTGTCTGTCTGTCTGTCTGTCTGTCTGTCTGTCTGTCTGTCTGTCTGTCTGTCTGTCTGTCTGTCTGTCTGTCTGTCTGCCTGCTGCTGTATTAGCTCCTGAGTGGGGCAGTGGACTAAGGCACTGCATCTCAGTGTTAGAGGCATCACTACAGACCCTGGTTTGATTCCAGGCTGTATCACAACCGGCCAGGATTGGGAGTCCCATAGGGTGGTGCCCAGTCGTCTGGGTTAGGGTTTGGCCGGGGTAGGCCCTAATTGTAAATAAGAATTGGTTCTTAACTGACTTGCCTAGTTAAATAAAGTTTAACATTTAAAAATATGTTTTTATCATCCTAGGATTTTGGCCAGTTGGCCAAGCTGCAAAGTCAAAATGAGCTCAATCTTGAAAATAATTGAACAAGGAAATTATCTTTAGGTTACGATTGAGGTTACTTTAAAAATCGGATTTTCTTAAAAAGCAAATGTCCTAGCTAAGCTTCTTCTGGCTATGCAACCTGACCAGATAGTCACAACCGAGCAGTATGGACTTTCTGTTGCTGCTGTGTCATCTGGTCCTGCTGTCTGCAAAGTCACAACTACAGGATGTTGTCACGGAGACAGAACAGGGAAGGCAGAGAGGGGAAGGACAGGAGCAGAGTGGAGGACCTCAGAAAGCCAGGACAATAGAAGTAGACTTCCTGTTCACTTCCTGTTTGCCATCAAATGAGGAATGAGGATGTCCCTAAACCATCAGAAAAGATGAGATAAAGACAGAGAAGGACAAGGAAAGCTCCTCATAAATAGTGCCATTTTATTATAATTGTAAAAGAAACTCTTAATTTTGAGATACTGTTTGTTGCATCACATTCAATTAATTTAAAATGGGATCTGTCTGTACAGTAACCCACAGATGTAGGATCTTAATTTCAGCCATTTCGCTACAGCAGGAAAATAATCCTGCAGCAACAGGAAATTGGAATTATTATGTCATTATAATTAATGACAATTTTTATAGGGGTTGATACATTTTTTGTCAAATCAAGTCTGAAATTTTAAAGCGGGAATTAAAAACTTTAGTTTGCATTTCCTGTTGTGCAGAAAAATTCTCAGCTACAAAAGAGTGATCAAATGAAGATCCTACATGTAACGTCGTTCGTCTGTTGAATGAAGAGAGTCAGACCGAAATGCAGCGTGTAGGTTACTCATGACTTTAATGAAAGTAAACGGTACATGAAATAACTGAAATACGAAAACAACAAACGGAACGTGAAACCTATTACAGCCTATCTGGTGACCACAACACAGAGACAGGAACAAACACCCACAAAATACAACGTGAACTCAGGCTACCTAAATACGTTTCCCAATCAGAGACAACGATAAGCAGCTGACTCCAATTGAGAATCGCCTCAGGCAGACAAGCCTATACAACACCCCTAATTAGCCGCGATCCCAAATACTACAAACCCCAATACGAAAAACAACATATAAACCCATGTCACACCCTGGCCTACCCAAACATATAACAAAAACACAAAATACAATGACCAAGGCGTGACACTACATCTGTATAGAAGATAATATAAAGACTAAAACTAGACTTTGAAAGGTTTGTTATTAGATTAGAGTCTACTGGCAAACTTTGAGTTATTTGCATTTCCTAAGTACCCGGAAGCATTCAGAATGTAGACCTATCTCATTACAAGTGCTCATAGCTAATGTTACAGTGGCTGGCTAGCTGAATTTAGGGACATACCTACTGTAACTTGGATAGAATCCTGTAGCTTTCCGAAATTGCCCTTGTAGATCTGAGCTGTGTCCCAAATGACACCCTATTCCCTATGGGCCCTGGTCAAAAGTAGTGCACTAAATAGGGAATAGGTTGCCATTTTGGACTTAATCATGCTTTGGCTTGGGAGAGGTAGGGGGAAGGGCACTTTTCCCTGTCTGTTTACACAGTATTATACAGTACATCTTTGACTCAGATCTGGGTTGGCAGAGTAATAACCTCTTCCCTTCCCAGAGAGAGAGGGAGGGGGATGGATGGAGAGATAGTGTGTTAGAGACAGACAGTGTGTGTGTGAGTGAAACCTCCAGAACATTGACAACCTTGAGAAGGCCACTGGGCTCTGTTAATAAAAGTGTATAAGTCAGTCTGGGGCTGTGGTGAGGTAGGGCTAGGAACACAATGAGTCAGTGGGTTCCGAAACACAGCTAGGCTTCCCACAGCTCGTCACGTTGGTTGCTGAGGATTCCTTCCTGGTAGGTCCCGCTCCAACAGGCTTGTTGGGCTACAATACACAGTCATTAGACAGAACAGACAACAAGCCTCCTGCCCAACTCTATATCAAAGGTCAATATCAATATAAACTCTGAGACGAGGAGCAAACAATAGGCAAAAGAATACAAACGAACCCTAAGACAATAGAAAACGAAATGAAGACGGTGAGAACAGGATCAGAAGCGAAGGGAAAATACACAGATGTAGAGAAATAAATCACATGACTGTTTTCTTTGGAATACCAATATATTTATTTGAGTTTGACAATAAGATCAAGTTTGATTGGGAAAAAGTTCATTTGGTTATATTGCATCAGTGGACATTGGCAGCGTTTCCCCTAATGTGTTAGAACACATTAGGAGAATTCCATTGTGGTAAAGAAACACATACCATCTAAACCAGCATCTAATGACTACATAACATCAAACAATCAGAAGAACAAGCTGTAATAAGAAAACAACCCACACTTTCATTTCCTATTAGGTCATGAACACGCCTTCCCTTGTCATGTTGGGGCGTGTAGTTAACCATGTTAGAAACATGGGGCTTTTGTGCATATAGTATGGAAGCTAGAATTGAGGTCAGAACATTGAATTGGGTTCTAATTCCGTGGTTAAAACATTGCTAGAAGAACCAATGGAATTCTAATTCCATTCTAATTCCAGAACATAGAGAGAGGCAGGGCTGGATTCCGGAGGGGTGAATCAGGATATTTATCCTTGTGAGAGTTGTGTTTGCTCAACTGCCACCCTGGTCTACCGTGGTTTACAACAATCACACTATCTGCACATTCTTTACACAGGACATGGATTTAGTTTATCAGAACAACTCCAGAGTCTCCTCTCAACAATCTGATATAGCCTATCAGTGTTTGACTTCCTTATTTGTCCACAGAGGAGGAAGAGATCACTGAGCATAAACCTACGGTGCGTCTGAAACGGCTCTGGTTAATAGCAGTGCACTAATAAGCATTGGTCAAAAGTAGTGCCCTATTTAGGGAATAGGGTGCACCCCAGCTGTTATGGATTATAAGATGTAGTGCCTCAACAAGTAAAACATTTTATTTGACAACAACTCTGTGACTTAACAACACACCTTCCAACTCTGTGACTTAACAACACACCTTCCATAATGTCAGCAACATGACCGTAGCCTAATGTTTATTTCATCTGAAAGTGCTATTCTCTTTCTAAGGCACCATTTACCCAAGGAATTCAGAAATAGCATTCTGTATTCCATGAAATTAATCAGATGAATGTCCAGCTGACGAATTCAGGCCTGTGTTGTATGAATAGTCTTGACTCTCTCCTTATATGAACAATTGAATTCACTTTTATGGTCCTGTGAAGGACTTTCTAAACAAGCCCCACAAAGCTTGTCACTAATACAGAAATAGTTTCAGGTGGTCAGATATATATTATATACAGATATACATAACACACCACTCAACAAGCTGAAATTAATATATATATATTTTTAATTGAACCTTTATTTAACTAGGCAGGTCAATGAAGAACAAATTCTTCATTACAATGACTGCCTACGGTTTAAAGCAGTGGTCCCCAACCTTTTTTGCACCACGGACTGGTCTCATATAGGCAGTATTTTCCCGGAACGGCCGTGGGGGGGGGGGTCTCGACATGACCAGAATATCGATTAGGCCTATAAGTTTAGTACAGACACTTTTTCATAACATTTTAGTAGGTCTAACGTGATGATATTATAAAATATATTTTTTTACAAGTGTATATTTTTCTCTAATGACCATATATTAAAAACATTGCAACTTATCATGTCACTGAATCAGTGGGAGCCCTGAGCTTGTTTCCCGGCAAAAAGACGGTCCCATCTAGGGGTGATGGGAGACAGTGATACCTGAAGGGTGTTCCATATGTCCAGTCTACTCCGTTCCATATGTCCAGTCTACTCCGTTCCATATGTCCAGTCTACTCCGTTCCATATGTCCAGTCTACTCCGTTCCATATGTCCAGTCTACTCCGTTCAATATGTCCAGTCTACTCCGTTCCATATGTCCAATCTACTCCGTTCCATATGTACAGTCTACTCCATTCAATATGTCAGTCTACTCTGTTCCATATCAATATGTCCAGTCTACTCCGTTCCATATGTCCAGTCTATATGTTCCATATGTCTCTACTCCCATATGTTCCATATGTCCAGTCTACTCCGTTCCATATGTCACTCCGTTCAATATGTCCAGTCTACTCGTTCCATATGTCCAGTCTACTCCGTTCCATATGTCCAGTCTACTCCATTCCATATGTCCAGTCTACTCCGTTCCATATGTCCAGTCTACTCCGTTCCATATGTCCAGTCTACTCCGTTCCATATGTCCAGTCTATGTCTCTACGTTCCATATGTCCAGTCTACTCCGTTCCATATGTCCAGTCTACTCCGTTCATATGTCCAGTCTACTCCGTTCCATATGTCCAGTCTACTCCGTTCCATATGTCCATATGTCCAGTCTACTCCGTTCCATATGTCCAGTCTACTCCGTTCCATATGTCCAGTCTACTCCGTTCCATATGTCCAGTCTACTCCGTTCCATATGTCCAGTCTACTCCGTTCCATATGTCCAGTCTACTCCGTTCCATATGTCCAGTCTACTCCGTTCCATATGTCCAGTCTACTCCGTTCCATATGTCCAGTCTACTCCGTTCCATATGTCCAGTCTACTCTGTTCCATATGTCCAGTCTACTCCGTTCCATATGTCCAGTCTACTCCGTTCCATATGTCCAGTCTACTCCGTTCCATATGTCCAGTCTACTCTGTTCCATATGTCCAGTCTACTCTGTTCCATATGTCCAGTCTACTCCGTTCCATATGTTCCAGTCTCTACTCCATATGTCGTTTCCATATGTCCAGTCTAGTTCCATATGTCAGTCTCTCTGTTCCATATGTCCAGTCTACTCTGTTCCATATGTCCAGTCTACTCCGTTCCATATGTCCAGTCTACTCCGTTCCATATGTCCAGTCTACTCTGTTCCATATGTCCAGTCTACTCCGTTCCATATGTCCAGTCTACTCCGTTCAATATGTCCAGTCTACTCCGTTCCATATGTCCAGTCTACTCCGTTCCATATGTCCAGTCCATATGTTCCAGTCTCTACTCCGTTCAATATGTCCAGTCTACTCCGTTCCATATGTCCAGTCTACTCCGTTCCATATGTCCAGTCTACTCCGTTCCATATGTCCAGTCTACTCTGTTCCATAGTGTTCCAGTCTACTCCGTTCCATATGTCCAGTCTACTCCGTTCAATATGTCCAGTCTACTCCGTTCCATATGTCCAGTCTACTCCGTTCCATATGTCCAGTCTACTCCGTTCCATATGTCAGTCTACTCTGTTCCATATGTCCAGTCTACTCCGTTCCATATGTCCAGTCTACTCTGTTCCATATGTCCAGTCTACTCCGTTCCATATGTCCAGTCTACTCCGTTCCATATGTCCAGTCTACTGTGTTCCATATGTCCAGTCTACTCCGTAATTTTGTTTTTGTTGCCGTCATTGCGGAAAAGCCCGCTTTACAGAGACAGGATGTTGGAAATGAAAGCAACGTTTTCTATCTCAGGATATTCAGCCTTGATTTTAAGGTCGGCAGAGATGACGTTATCTCAAACATACTTTTAAGGCCACCGTCATTTGCAACTTCATTTGCAACTTCCTGCACGGACATAGACGATTCACCTGGGACATTCACAAATGGGTCACGGATCCATTCCTTCGCACTTCGTGGGTCTTTGGCGGTTGGGAAGTAACCCTTGAACTCAGTTGACAGGGAAGCTAGGTGATCACCCAGCAGCTGGGAGAAAGACAGCAGAGTCTCAGTCTCTCCCAAAATCGCAGCTAATGTTTGGAACATGTTAAATATGCCCGTCCACTCGCCGTTCCCACAGTTCCAGTTTGGCTTTGAATGCAGTCACTTTAAAGACAGTTGTCATTCTCCCCTGAAGTGACAGATTGAGTGTGTTGAGCAGATTGAATATGTCACACAGGTAAGAGAGTTTTGCGTTTCATTCCTCGTCATTGAAATGTGCTGCCAGTGGTGACCTTCTTTCTGAAAGAAATCTCTGCAGCGGCTCTCGTAACTCAAACACTCTGGCAAGCGATCTCCCCTTGGATAGCCATCTGACTTCTGTGTGTAAGAGAAGGTGTTTGTGCTCTGCGTCCATTTCCTCACAAAGCTGTACAATCAGACGCGAGTTAAGGGCGTGTGCTTTGATGTGATTGATAACTTTAATAACATCATTCAATACGACGTTAAATTCAGGTGACATCTTTCGGCTAGCCAGCATTTCTCTGTGAATGACACAGTGCGTAGACTCACATTCAGGTGACATCTTTCGGCTAGCCAGCATTTCTCTGTGAATGACACAGTGCGTAGACTCACATTCAGGTGACATCTTTCGGCTAGCCAGCATTTCTCTGTGAATGACACACTGCGTAGACTCACATTCAGGTGACATCTTTCGGCTAGCCAGCATTTCTCTGTGAATGACACACTGCGTAGACTCACATTCAGGTGACATCTTTCGGCTAGCCAGCATTTCTCTGTGAATGACACAGTGCGTAGACTCACATTCAGGTGCAACCTCTTTAACCCGGGTAGTGGAACCAGACATTTCATCTACGTTTATACGCCAATGAATGACCAACCTCTTTAACCCGGGTAGTGGAACCAGACAGCCGTCAGTCATGGCAGCAGCCCCATCCGTGTATACGCCAACACAGAATGACCATCTTTAACCCGGGTAGTGGAACCAGACAGCCGTCCAGTCATGGCAGCAGCCCCATCCGTTATACGCCAACACAGAATGACCAACCTCTTTAACCCGGGTAGTGGAACCAGACAGCCGTCCAGTCATGGCAGCAGCCCCATACGTTCATACGCCAACACAGAATGACCAACCTCTTTAACCCGGGTAGTGGAACCAGACAGCCGTTCATGGCAGCAGCCCCATCCGTGTATACGCCAACACAGAATGACCAACCTCTTTAACCCGGGTAGTGGAACTCAGCCGTCCAGTCATGGCAGCAGCCCCATTCGATTTGCCATGACCAACCTCTTTAACCCGGGTAGTGGAACCAGACAGCCGTTCATGGCAGCAGCCCCATCCGTGTATACGCCAACACAGAATGACCAACCTCTTTAACCCGGGTAGTGGAACCAGACAGCCGTCCAGTCATGGCAGCAGCCCCATCCGTGTATACGCCAACACAGAATGACCAACCTCTTTAACCCGGGTAGTGGAACCAGACAGCCGTCCAGTCATGGCAGCAGCCCCATCCATTTATACGCCAACACAGAATGACCAAACTCTTTAACCCGGGTAGTGGAACCAGACAGCCGTCCAGTCATGGCAGCAGCCCCAGCCATGTATACGCCAACACAGAATGACCAACCTCTTTAACCCGGGTAGTGGAACCAGACAGCCGTCCAGTCATGGCAGCAGCCCCATCCGTGTATACGCCAACACAGAATGACCAACCTCTTTAACCCGGGTAGTGGAACCAGACAGCCGTCCAGTCATGGCAGCAGCCCCATCCGTGTATACGCCAACACAGAATGACCAACCTCTTTAACCCGGGTAGTGGAACCAGACAGCCGTCCAGTCATGGCAGCAGCCCCATCCGTGTATACGCCAACACAGAATGACCAACCTCTTTAACCCGGGTAGTGGAACCAGACAGCCGTCCAGTCATGGCAGCAGCCCCATCCGTGTATACGCCAACACAGAATGACCAACCTCTTTAACCCGGGTAGTGGAACCAGACAGCCGTCCAGTCATGGCAGCAGCCCCATCCGTGTATACGCCAACACAGAATGACCAACCTCTTTAACCCGGGTAGTGGAACCAGACAGCCGTCCAGTCATGGCAGCAGCCCCATCCGTTTATACGCCAACACAGAATGACCAACCTCTTTAACCCGGGTAGTGGAACCAGACAGCCGTCCAGTCATGGCAGCAGCCCCATCCGTGTATACGCCAACACAGAATGACCAACCTCTTTAACCCGGGTAGTGGAACCAGACAGCCGTCCAGTCATGGCAGCAGCCCCATCCGTGTATACGCCAACACAGAATGACCAACCTCTTTAACCCGGGTAGTGGAACCAGACAGCCGTCCAGTCATGGCAGCAGCCCCATCCGTTTATACGCCAACACAGAATGACCAACCTCTTTAACCCGGGTAGTGGAACCAGACAGCCGTCCAGTCATGGCAGCAGCCCGATACGTTTATACGCCAACACAGAATGACCAACCTCTTTAACCCGGGTAGTGGAACCAGACAGCCGTCCAGTCATGGCAGCAGCCCGATACGTTTATACGCCAACACAGAATGACCAACCTCTTTAACCCGGGTAGTGGAACCAGACAGCCGTCCAGTCATGGCAGACAGCGCCAGTGACCAGGGTCAGACAGCCGTGTCATGGCAGCAGCCCGATACGTTTATACGCCAACACAGAATGACCAACCTCTTTAACCGGGTAGTGGAACCAGACAGCCGTCCAGTCATGGCAGCAGCCCCATCCGTGTATACGCCAACACAGAATGACCAACCTCTTTAACCCGGGTAGTGGAACCAGACAGCCGTCCAGTCATGGCAGCAATGATCCGTGTATACGCCAACACAGAATGACCAACCTCTTTAACCCGGGTAGTGGAACCAGACAGCCGTCCAGTCATGGCAGCAGCCCCATCCGTGTATACGCCAACACAGAATGACCAACCTCTTTAACCCGGGTAGTGGAACCAGACAGCCGTCCAGTCATGGCAGCAGCCCCATCCGTGTATACGCCAACACAGAATGACCAACCTCTTTAACCCGGGTAGTGGAACCAGACAGCCGTCCAGTCATGGCAGCAGCCCCATCCGTGTATACGCCAACACAGAATGACTAATCCAATGTTCCTGACATCCAAAGACTTGAATAGTTCTGCGGCCGTTGTGTTAGTCGAAGGGGACAGCGCACACAACATATCCTCATGCACATCATCCTGAAATATATATCGCACAAAAACAAGCAGTATTGCCTTGTTGTCGACATTGGTAGATTCATCAACCTGGATTGCATACCACGGTGACTCGTCAAGCCTCTCTAACAATTATGCCTCAACATCCTTCGCTCTTTCATCAATTCGCCTAGTGACAATGGTAGCCTGAAAGAGGAACCTGTGCTATCTTTTTAGCTGTAGCCTCTCCTAAGAGTTCATGGCAAATGTCCTTAGCAGCAGGTAGAATCAACTCCTAGCGAAAGGCTTCTTGGCCTTAGCAATACGGCTAGCCACTAAGTATGACGCTCTCAGTGCAGCCACGTTTGTTAATGCGGTGGCTTTCAAGACTTGCTTCTGTCCTTCTTGTTCACGTTTTCTTCGCTCAAATAATTCAACAGGTTTGACTTTAAGTGCAGGGTGCTTGGATTCAATGTGCCGAAGCAGTTTTGAGTGCTTCATTGCCTCGTTAGATAGCCTATCTCCACATACTACGCACAGGAGGCTTGGAGCATGCGAGTCGCCTGTCGCAGTAAAGCCATATTTTAGGTAGGACTCATCAAATTTTCTATTGAATAAGGCTTTCTTTTTTTTGTAGTATCGGGCTCTGCTTTCTCTGCATTTATTGACATCATTGTTGGGCCTTTTGTCTCTTACCCCTTCTGACCCTCCAGCAACGTTTGTTTGTTTTCATTCACGTCAGCTAACGTAGCTAGCTAGTACAAAGTTAGCGGGCAACACAGCTCACGCAGACCGTGATGAACTCGCAGCCCGCACATTACTCAAGTTCAAAACATGTAAACTGTTGTTGGACGTGACAGGGATACTAGAGTGGTGAGGAAAGGACCAACAGACTGCACCAAGTTCAATGTAACTACTGCACAAATAGCCTATAATTGTATATAATTATTATTTTATTTTACAGATTTAAAAAATATATATATATAATTATCCTTCCTGTGCGGCCAGGTAAAGAATGTGCCGCAGACCGGTACCGGTGGTTGGGTACTGCTGGTTTAAAGGCTTCATTAGAAAGCTGTTCAGAAAAGCATTAAACAACCTGACTCACAAGGCCCAGAACAGGTGCAGCCCAGCTCGGCCATCGACAGAGCAGCTGTTCATTGAAAGGTGTACATTATTTAACAATTATACAAACTCAACTTTTGTTAGCTGTTAATTAGCCATGTTATTGTAGTAGCCTGTGGAGCAGCTACATGCTGATTTCCCAGGAAGCCGTGCCTCGGCCTCGCTCTGAGAACCCCTGAATCATCACATCACCATCTGCCTCTGACTGGGCCTCTGGAATAAACACTGTATGACCTTGGAATCACACTGAGTTATCTTATAGGTCTAAACGTATCTACTATATATGATGGTTATATTATACAGTATATACCTATACACACTGTATGACCTTGGAATAACCCAAGTTTACAGACTTATCTTATAGGTCTACATCTATCTGCTGTGTATGGTGGTTATATGTTATACAGGAAGGTGATACACAGTAGCTGTATATGTACAATAGGTACATTGTGATTATCAAGGTGCATAGGTTGTAATGAACAGTAGATGATCTGGTACTTCATGGGGCTCTGGAATACACACGGAAAGACCTTGGAATCACAGGCAGGTGGTATATACTGTACACAAAAATATAAACGCAACATGCAACAATTTCTAAGATTTTACAGTTCATGTAGGGAAGTTAATTAAAATAAATAAATAAAGTCCTAATCTATGGATTTCACATGACTGGGCAGGGGCGCAGCCTGGGTGGGCCTGGGAGGGCATAGGCCCAACCACTTGGGAGCCAGGCCCACCCATGGGGAAGCCAAGCACAGCCAATCAGAATGAGTTTTTCCACACAAAAGGGCTTTATTACAGACAGAAATACTCCTCAGCAACACCTTATGATTTAGATCCATATAGCTATTTAAGCTGTAACTGTCACGCCTGCTCCCGCTCTTCCCCCATGGCGCTCTTCCCCCATGGTGCTCTTCCCCCCTGGCGCTCTTCCCCCCTGGCGCTCTTCCCCCCTGGCACTCTTCCCCCCTGGCACTCTTCCCCCTTCTGGTGCTCTTTCTTCCCCCTGGTGCTCTTCCCCGCTGGCGCTCTTCCCCCCTGGCGCTCTTCCCCCTGGTGCTCTTCCCCCTGGTGCTCTTCCCCCCTGGCGCTCTTCCCCCTTGGTGCTCTTCCCCCCTGGTGCTCTTCCCCCTTCTGGTGCTCTTCCCCCTGGTGCTCTTCCCCCTGGTGCTCTTCCCCCCTGGCGCTCTTCCCCCCTGGTGCTCGAAGGCGTCAGGCTACCCAGCATTGCGCACTCCTGTCACCATCATTACGCACACCTGCCTTTCCCTGTCACGCGCATCAGTGTATTATTGGACTCACCTGCACCCAATCACCTGTTTATTACCTCCCCTATATTTGTCAGTTCCCCAGCTCTGTTCCCCGCTGCTGCAGTGATTGTAGAATGTCATTGTTTTGCCCGTGTGCTGACGCTGTGCCTGTCTTGTTTCATGTCTGTTCTTCATTAAATGTTGACTCCCCGTATCTGCTTCTCGTCTCCGGCGTCGGTCGTTACAGTAACATTGGTGAATAAAGTTATTGCATTCAGAGCAATGAAATACAATGAATTCATACTATGGTTTGTGCCTACATTATTTCTTTTTTATAGGCTTACTATATATACAAGCACACGAGCCATGGCCAGAGGTGAACTCCGCTCAATACTCAGCTCCCTAAACTGACTTCTAAACAGCTTCTACCCCCAAGCCATAAGACTCCTGAACATCTAGTCAAATGGCTACCCAGACTGTTCACATTGATCCCCCCCCCCTCCCCTCTCCACACCACTGCCACTCTCTGTTGCACATTGACTCTGTACCGGCTCCCCCTGTATATATTGTTATTTTTTACTGCTCCTCTTTAATTACTTGTTACTTTTCTCTCTTATTCTTATCCATATTTTTTAAAACTGCACTCTCGGTTAGGGGCTCGTAAGCATTTCACTGTAAGGTCTACCTACACCTGTTGTATTCGCTGCATGTGACTAATACATTTTGATTTGATTTACACTAGATCTTATCGGCTCATGAATGTTTAAACAGTCGAGTAAGGAGGGTGTGCTCATGGATTAGTACTGTGGTGTGCATGGTGTGCACGTACAGTGAAAAGTGTTGTGTTTGTGTCCGTTTGGAAGAGGAATACCTTTCAAAAAAGCTGATCTAAAAGCTGATCTAAAACCTTGAGCATAGCACTGAATTATTCAAAAACCCATCTCCAGTTAAACCTTACATTACATTTCTCTGGCAAGCGTGAAACTCTCATCTAATGGGGAATAGGGAATAGTTTTTTTATTTGTACTATTCAAATATGACTAAACATATTTTGTCTTATCCAGAGCAAATAGGGTTAAGTGCCATGCTCAAGGGCACATTGACAGATTTTTCACCTAGTCGGCTCGGGGGATTCAAACCAACAACCTTCCGTTTACCAGCCCAACGCTCATAACCACTAGACTACCTGCCGCCCTGGTATGAAACTTGGGTATGGAGAATTACTCCACAAGGAAATTGATTTCAATAGCTATGACAAATATGCTGTGCTCTCTTCATTTCAATGTGGATGGTATTTTGCAGAGGAATGTTGAATAACTGGTTTGTGCAGAATGTTTGAGGTGATGATTAACTCTGCATTCCTCTGCATTCCATTCTGACACTGTCATCCTGGTGAGAGTTCTGAGTTTCGTTCTAGAAGGACAGAGATTTGGTTCAGGGTTCCAAGATTATCAAGCTGTTATCAACTTCTCACATGAAAGCATACTGAGAGAGAGAGAGAGAGAGAGAGAGAGAGAGAGAGAGAGAGAGAGAGAGAGAGAGAGAGAGAGAGAGAGAGAGAGAGAGAGAGAGACACACACATTGGAAATAATTAACAAAAAAACAGAGCAAACTAGAATGCTATTTGGCCCTACACAGAGGCGGAATACCTGACCACTGTGACTGACCCAAAATTAAGGAAAGCTTTGACTATGTACAGACTCAGTGAGCATAGCCTTGCTATTGAGAAAGGCCGCCGTAGGCAGATATGGCTCTCAAAAGAAGACAGGCTATGTGCTCACTGCCCACAAAATTAGGTGGAAACTGAGATGCACTTCCTAACCTCCTGCCCAATGTATGACCATATTAGAGAGACATATTTCCCTCAGATTACACAGATTCACAAAGAATTCGAAAACAAATCCAATTTTGATAAACTCCCATATCTACTGGGTGAAATTCCACAGTGTGCCATCACAGCAGCAAGATTTGTGACCTGTTGCCACGAGAAAAGGGCAACCAGTGAAGAACAAACACCATTGTAAATACAACCCATATTTATGCTTATTTATTTTATCTTGTGTCCTTTAACCATTTGTACATTGTTAAAACACTGTATATATATAATATGACATTTGTAATGTCTTTATTGTTTTGAAACTTCTGTATGTGTAATGTTTACTGTTAATTTGTATTGTTTTTCACTTTATATATTCACTTTATATATTATCTACCTCACTTGCTTTGGCAATGTTAACACGTTTCCCATGCCAATAAAGCCCTTGAATTGAATTGAATTGAGAGAGAGAGAGAGAGAGAGAGAGAGAGAGAGAGAGAGAGAGAGAGAGAGAGAGAGAGATGACACTAAAGTCAGTCCTAGCTGCTGACATGAAAGCAGGCAATTACTACACAACACGAGGTATGCAGTACAGGTTGACCTAAATGTAACCTATATTACATGGAGCTATGGATGCAAGGACTGACAGTGCATTAGATCAACATGATAGTTTTAAACATATTTAGAAGCATTGTTAGTTTACAAAGACAATTGTTAAAATAATAATTATGACGGGGTAAGACAGTTGTATTAAGCTCATGATGCATTTAAAGGTGATATTCTTCAAGAATCAATCGATACTGGCTCTGACCCCACTCTCCGAGTGTATCTCAAGGGGAGTGGGATATGTAAAAAAAAATATTTCAAATTCACACATGCAATTGTACATATGTGTAAGGCCCGGGTGTAGAGGAAGGAGTCAGACGCAGGAGACAGAGTTCAGAGTAGCGCTACTTCTTTATTCACCAACCAGGTGAAAACAGACGCCACTCAAAACAAATGCCCCAAAACACAGGGGAACTAAACAGTCCCAAAAACAACCGTGACATACAGGCGTGTTCAATTCTCCTATTCTCGCTATACACCAAGTCACTTGGCTCTGTCATAACCTCACACGGTCTCTCCTATCATTGCTATGCAGACGACACACAATTAATCTTCTCCTTTCCCCCTTCTGATGACCAGGTGGCGAATCGCATCTCTGCATGTCTGGCAGACATATCAGTGTGGATGACGGATCACCACCTCAAGCTGAACCTCGGCAAGACTGAGCTGCTCTTCCTCCCGGGGAAGGACTGCCCGTTCCATGATCTCGCCATCACGGTTGACAACGCCATTGTGTCCTCCTCCCAGAGCGCTAAGCACCTTGGCGTGATCCTGGACAACACCCTGTCGTTCTCAACTAACATCAAGGCGGTGGCCCGTTCCTGTAGGTTCATGCTCTACAACATCCGCAGAGTACGACCCTGCCTCACACAGGAAACGGCGCAGGTCCTAATCCAGGCACTTGTCATCTCCCGTCTGGATTACTGCAACTCGCTGTTGGCTGGGCTCCCTGCCTGTGCCATTAAACCACTACAACTCATCCAGAATGCCGCAGCCCGTCTGGTGTTCAACCTTCCCAAGTTCTCTCACGTCACCCCGCTCCTCCACTCTCTCCACTGGCTCCCAGTTGAAGCTCGCATCCGCTACAAGACCATGGTGCTTGCCTACGGAGCTGTGAGGGGAACGGCACCTCAGTACCTCCAGGCTCTGATCAGGCCCTACACCCAAACAAGGGCACTGCGTTCATCCACCTCTGGCCTGCTCGCCTCCCTACCACTGAGGAAGTACAGTTCCCGCTCAGCCCAGTCAAAACTGTTCGCTGCTCTGGCCCCCAATGGTGGAACAAACTCCCTCACGACGCCAGGACAGCGGAGTCAATCACCACCTTCCGGAGACACCTGAAACCCCACCTCTTTAAGGAATACCTAGGATAGGATAAGTAATCCTTCTCACCCCCCTAAAAGATTTAGATGCACTATTGTAAAGTGACTGTTCCACTGGATGTCATAAGGTGAATGCACCAATTTGTAAGTCGCTCTGGATAAGAGCGTCTGCTAAATGACTTAAATGTAATGTAATGTAAATGTACAATGAGTACACATAAAACGGTCCCGCACACCTGGCAGGCGGGCCAGCTGGCTAATAAAGCCCAACTAATAAACCTAATTAATAACAGGTGTAACTAATAAACAGACAAGAAGGGGGAGGAAAAGATCAGTGGCAGTAGTAGGCCGGTGACGACGACCGCCGAGCGCCACCCGAACAGGAAGGGGTCGTGACAATATGTGAAATAGGACCTATGTGAGCACCCACCTGATTGTTTTATAACTATCTACTGTTCCAGTGAAATCACTATTTAACTGCAATAAATATAGCACATTTTAGCTTTAAAGCGGCAATCTGTGGTTGCTACATACAGTTTTTGACTTAGAAATTATTGATATATAACCACTGATTCTGGAAGAATATGACTTAGAAATGCCTCAGGAGCTTAGTTCAACTGTCGTACCCCATCAGAACCATAAATAGAGATTGAGATTGGTTTACTCCAATGTTTGTAAACAAAGTAAATGTAAACAAACATGGTAAAAACTTTTGATATCATGGATGGTAAGTTCTTGCATCCATAGCTCTGTCTATGAATTTAAGAGTGGTTACATTTCAAGAGCCCCATCCCTCAGTTTTTTACTGAAAGTACACTTTGTTATTGCTTCAACTGTGGCTTGCCCATTAAATAAAAAATACATTTTATTGATCCATTAACAGACAAACTGGATGGAAACTCATTCAGACAGTCAAGCTAGTTCCTCTGCTCTCTTTCATCACCTTTAAATCCTCAATATATATGAAATCAACCAACTTCAAGTCTGTTTGTATACCAATTCAAAATGTCTATACTCCCGGTTTCTTTTAATCACTATTCAAACTCAATACTATACAAGAACTGCCACAGTTCTCCACACCCCTTTTTCCCCACACAAAGCACATTTTTCCCCGCACAAAGGTAAATTTTTCTGGAACAGTCTCCCGGACCACTGTGAGCACTGCAACAGTCTCCGGACCACGATAAGCACTGCAACAGTCAACCAGGCCACGATAAGCACTGCAACAGTCTCCCGGACCACGATAAGCACTGCAACTGTCTCCCGGACCACGATAAGCACTGCAACAGTCTCCCCGGACCACGGTAAGCACTGCAACAGTCTCCCGGACCACTGTAAGCACTGCAACAGTCTCCCGGACCACTGTAAGCACTGCAACAGTCTCCCGGACCACCGTAAGCACTGGAACAGCCTCCTGGACCACCGTAAGTAACAGTCTCACTGGAACAGTCTCAGTCTCCTGGACCACCGTAAGCACTGGCAACAGTCTCCTGGACCACCGTAAGCACTGGAACAGTCTCCTGGACCACCGTAAGCACTGGAACAGTGTCCCTCCCCGGACCACCGTAAGCACTGCAACAGTCTCCTGGACCACCGTAAGCACTGGAACAGTCTCCCGGACCACCGTAAGCACTGGAACAGTCTCCTGGACCACCGTAAGCACTGGAACAGTCTCCCGGACCACCGTAAGCACTGCAACAGTCTCCCGGACCACCATAAGCACTGCAACAGTCTCCCGGACCACTGTAAGCACTGCAACAGTCTCCCGGACCACTGTAAGCACTGCAACAGTCTCAGTCTCCCGGACCACCGTAAGCACTGCAACAGTCTCCCGGACCACCATAAGCACTGCAACAGTCTCCCCGGACCACGGTAAGCACTGCAACAGTCTCCCGGACCACTGTAAGCACTGCAACAGTCTCCCGGACCACCGTAAGCACTGCAACAGTCTCCTGGACCACTGTAAGCACTGCAACAGTCTCCCGGACCACCGTAAGCACTGGAACAGCCTCCTGGACCACCGTAAGCACTGGAACAGTCTCCCGGACCACCGTAAGCACGGCAACAGTCTCCTGGACCACTGTAAGCACTGCAACAGTCTCCTGGACCACTGTAAGCACTGGAACAGTGTCCCGGACCACCGTAAGCACTGCAACAGTCTCCTGGACCACCGTAAGCACTGGAACAGTCTCCTGGACCACCGTAAGCACTGCAACAGTCTCCCGGACCACCGTAAGCACTAACAGTCACTGCAACAGTCTCCTGACCACTGTAAGCACTGCAACTGTCAGTCTCCCGGACCACCGTAAGCACTGCAACAGTCTCCCGGACCACCGTAAGCACTGCAACAGTCTCCCGGACCACCGTAAGCACTGCAACAGTCTCCTGGACCACTGTAAGCACTGCAACAGTCTCAGTCTCCCGGACCACCGTAAGCACTGGAACAGTCTCCTGGACCACCGTAAGCACTGCAACAGTCTCCTGGACCACCGGACCACCGTAAGCACTGCAACAGTCAACAATCTCCCCGGACCACCGTAAGCACTGCAACAGTCTCCTGGACCACTGTAAGCACTGGAACAGTCTCCTGGACCACCGTAAGCACTGCAACAGTCTCCTGGACCACCGTAAGCACTGGAACAGTGTCCCGGACCACCGTAAGCACTGGAACAGTCTCCTGGACCACCGTAAGCACTGGAACAGTCTCCTGGACCACCGTAAGCACTGCAACAGTGTCCCGGACCACCATAAGCACTGCAACTGTCTCCCGGACCACGATAAGCACTGCAACAGTCTCCCGGACCACTGTAAGCACTGCAACAGTCTCCCGGACCACCGTAAGCACTGCAACAGTCTCCCGGACCACGATAAGCACTGCAACTGTCTCCCGGACCACGATAAGCACTGCAACAGTCTCCCGGACCACTGTAAGCACTGCAACAGTCTCCCGGACCACCGTAAGCACTGCAACAGTCTCCCCGGACCACGGTAAGCACTGCAACAGTCTCCTGGACCACTGTAAGCACTGCAACAGTCTCATGGACCACTGTAAGCACTGGAACAGTCTCCTGGACCACTGTAAGCACTGCAACAGTCTCCTGGACCACTGTAAGCACTGCAACAGTCTCCCGGACCACCGTAAGCACTACAACAGTCTCACGGACCACCGTAGGCACTGGAAGAGTATGTCGGACCACCATAAGAACTGGAACAGTCTCCCGGCACTGCAACAGTCTCCTGGACCACTGTAAGCACTGCAACAGTCTCCCGGACCACCGTAAGAACTGCAACAGTCTCCTGGACCACCGTAGGCACTGCAACAGTCTCCTGGACCACTGTAAGCACTGCAACAGTCTCATGGACCACTGTAAGCACTGCAACAGTCTCCTGGACCACCGTAAGAACTCGAACAGTCTCCCGGCACTGCAACAGTCTCGTGGACCACCGTAAGCACTGCAACAGTCTCATGGACCACTGTAAGCACTGCAACAGTCTCCTGGACCACCGTAAGGCACTGGAACAGTCTCCTGGACCACCGTAAGCACTGCAACAGTCTCCTGGACCACCGTAAGCACTGTCTCCTGGACCACCGTAGGCACCACCACTGTAAGCACTGCTCTCCTGGACCACCGGAACAGTCTCCCGGCACTGCAACAGTCTCCTGGACCACTGTAAGCACTGCAACAGTCTCCCGGACCACCGTAAGCAACAGTCTCCTGGACAACAGTCTCCTGGACCACCGTAAGCACTGCAACAGTCTCATGGACCACCGTAAGCACTGCAACAGTCTCATGGACCACAGTGGACCACCGACACTGAACAGTCTCCTGGACCACCGTAACTGCAACAGTCTCCCGGACAAAGCAGTCTCCTGGACCACCGTAAGACTGCAACAGTCTCCTGGACCACCGTAAGCACTGCTCCTGGAACAGTGCAACAGTCTCATGGACCACCGTAGCACTGTCTCCTGGACCACCGTAAGCACTGCAACAGTCTCCTGGACCAGTCTCTGTAGGCACTGCAACAGTCTCCCGGACCACCATGGAACCACCACGGTAAGCACTGCAACAGTCTCCTGGACCACTGTAAGCACTGGAACAGTCTCCGGACCACCGTAAGCACTGCAACAGTCTCCTGGACCACCGTAACTGCAACTCCTGGACCACCGTAAGCACTGCAACAGTCTCCTGGACCACTGTAAGTCTCCCGGACCACACTGCAACAGTCTCCTGGACCACTGTAAGCACTGCAACAGTCTCCTGGACCACGGTAAGCACTGGAACAGTCTCTGGACCACCCCGTAAGCACTGCAACAGTCTCCTGGACCACCGTAAGCACTGCAACAGTCTCCTGGACCACCGTAAGCACTGCAACAGTCTCCTGGACCACCGTAAGCACTGGAACAGTCTCCTGGACCACCGTAAGCACTGCAACAGTCTCCTGGACCACAGTCTCCTGTAAGCACTGCAACAGTCTCCTGGACCACCGTAGTCTCCCGGACCACCGTAAGCACTGGAACAGTCTCCCAGATCACCGTAAGCATGGCAACAGTCTCCTGGACCACCGTAAGCACTGCAACAGTCTCCTGGACCACTGTAAGCACTGGAACAGTCTCCCGGACCACCGTAAGCACTGCAACAGTCTCCTGGACCACCGTAAGCACTGGAACAGTCTCCCGGACCACCGTAAGCACTGGAACAGCCTCAACATTCAAATTGAAAAAATATCTTCTGGACATTCCACTCATTGACTCAGCCGAATAATTCTCTGCCTATCAGCCACCTAATAATTATCTGTCTATCAGCCACTCGTTTTGTTTCTACATTTTACTTGAAATTCTTTCTTATTTTTTTTACCCCCTAATTCATCATGTTTTCCTTTTGTTGTTTGTGTAAATTTCGAATGATTTGCTTGTCTGTCTTAAGAATCAGTATGTCTTTGTTTTCTAAACATTTGAAAGGGGGAGTTGCCTCTGGGTGTTGTGCCTCTCCTGCACATGCTCTTTTCATTATCTTTCTAAACTGTTATCATATTGTTTTGTATTTTCTTGTCTACACATAAAAAAAAATCATTTCCAAAACTACTATTGGACTAAAGTATTCTCTGAGACCATCATGATTTAGGCCGGTATTCAATCTGATTGCGTGTTATAGGCATTATAGCTTTTAATAGCAATTATAGCTTTTAATAGCAATTTCCGATTGAGCCGATATATGCAGCGTTTACAGTGAATGGTATCTCCGCGAACGCGGGTACATTGCCTTTAAAAACCGCCATGCCTATAACCCGTGATCAGAGATGTAGTGGAAGGTAATTGCACGTAAATGCTGTTTTACACACCTTTTTTATTTTGAGCAAGCATTTACCAACCTTTTGAAAATATAGTGTTACTCACCGCGAACAGTGATTAGCCTTTACCCACCTATTTTTCTTTACCATTACATCCATGCTCACGATCGGATCGAATCCCGGCCTTAGCTGACTGGAGAGTAAATGTTTTACATTTGTTTTTGGTATTTAGCAGACGCTCTTATCCAGAGCGACAAAACATTCTCAATAAAACAAATCAGCAAAATCGGTTGGTAGAAAGAAAAGACAAGTACAAAGGTAAAGTGTTAGGTTGCGTTGAGACCCTTTTGATATATCAGTAACAAATAGACACTAGGCGAAATCAGTCAGTACATGTCACAGTACATGTCATCCAAAGACAATATACAGTTGAAGTTGGAAGTTTACATACACTTAGGTTGGAGTTATTAAAACTCGTTTTTCAACCACTCCACAAATTTCTTGTTAACAAACTAGAGTTTTGGCAAGTCGGTAAGGACATCTACTTTGTGCATGACATAAGTCATTTTTTCAAAAATTGTTTACAGACAGATTATTTCACTTATAATTCACTGTATCACAATTCCAATGGGTCAGAAGTTTACATACAGTCAACTCAGTGTGCCTTTAAACAGCTTGGAAAATTCCAGAAAATTATGTCATGGCTTTAGAAGCTTCTCATAGGCTAATTGACATCATTTGAGTCAATTGGAGGTGTACCTGTGGATGTATTTCAAGGCCTACCTTCAAACTGCCTCTTTGCTTGACATCATGGGAAAATCAAAATAAATCAGACAAGACTTCAACAACAAAAAATTGTAGACCTCCACAAGTCTGGTTCATCCTTGGGAGTAATTTCCAAACACCTGAAGGTACCACGTTCATCTGTACAAACAATAGTACGCAAGTATAAACACCATGGGACCATGCAGCTGTCATACCGCTCAGGAAGGAGACGCGTTCTGTCTCCTAGAGATGAACGTACTTTGCTGTGAAAAGTGCAAATCACTCCCTGAACAACAGTAAAGGACCTTGTGAAGATGCTGGAGGAAACACGCACAAAAGTATCTATATCCACAGTAAAACGAGTCCTAAATCGACAACCTGAAAGGCCGCTCAGCATGGAAGAAGCCACTGCTCCAAAACCGCCATAAAAAAGCCAGACTACGGTTTGCAACTGCACATGGGGACAAAGATCGTACTTTCTGGAGAAATGTCCTCTGGTCTGATGAAACAAAAATAGAATTGTTTGGCCATAATGACCATCGTTATGTTTGGAGGAAAAAGGGGGAGCCTTGCAAGCCGAAGAACACCATCCCAACTGTGAAGCACAGGGGTGGCAGCATCATGTTGTGGGGGTGTTTTGCTGCAGGAGGGACTGGTGCATTTCACAAAATAGATGGCATCATGAGGTAGGAAAATTATGTGGATATATTGAAACAACATCTCCAGACATCAGTCAGGAAGTTAAAGCTTGGTCGCAAATGGGTCTTCCAAATGAACATTGACCCCAAGCATACTTCCAAAGTTGTAGCAAAATGGCTTAAGGACAACAAAGTCAAGATATTGGAGGAGCCATTGCAAAGCCCTGACCTCAAATCCTATAGAAAATTTGTGGGCAGAACTGAAAAAGCTTGTACGAGCAAGGAGGCCTACAAACCTGACTCAGTTACACCAGCTCTGTCAGGAGGAATGGGCCAAAATTCACCCAACTTATTGTGGGACGCTTGTGGAAGGCTACCCAAAACGTTCGACCCAAGTTAAACAATTTAAAGGCAATGCTAACAAATACCAATTGAGTGTATGTAAACTTCTGACCCACTGGGAATGTGATGAAATAAATAAAAACTGAAATAAATCATTCTCTCTACTATTATTTAAAATAATGTGGTGATCCTAACTGACCTAAGACAGGGAATTTTTATGTCATGAATTTTGAAACTGAGTTTAAATGTATTTGGCTAAGGTGTATGTAAACTTCAGACTTCAACTGTATATATATATATATTTTTTAAACTACCAAGTATAGCCCAGTCCATTCTGAAGTTCCTCTCACTGTCTCCACCACCAGTCCTTCCCAGATCTGTCCTTGGATGGGAGGTCCTGCAGCAGGACAGGAGGAAAAGCAGGGGGGATGGAACTTAATCCATATTTCGGAAGTATCACGGAAGATCTGCGTTCAAATGTATTTAATTTCCAATTGAGCCGACATGTGCAGCGTTTACCGAACACAGTGTGTGAGAACGCAGGAACATTGCCTTTAAATGTCAATCTAGCTACAACACGAATCTTCCAAGATACTTCAGTGATACGGATTGAATCCAGCCCGTAGTCATGGAATTTCTACTGTAATTTCACTTATTTATTTACCAGAGAGATGGACACTGACCTGTAGGAGATGCGGTGAGAGCTGACCCAGGTCTGCCACAAACACCAAAATCAGGACAAAGATCATGACCAAGATCAGGACCGTGATCCAAACAATTCCAGGGTAAAGGGCAGGGGCTGTTCTTCTTGCTTTAAATCTATCAACAACATCTCTGAATGCTGTGTTGACAACTAGGTTTTCTGGGGAATCTCTCCTGACATAGTGGACATTGATACTGGTGTCTGCTATCCCAGTATTCATTGAGACAGGCCATGCAGAAATTGTGTCCACAACTGGTGGTGACTGGATCACTAAATACATCCAAGCAGAGAGAGCACTGGAACGGCTCTTCTTCTGATCTTCTTCTGCGGGCAAACATTGCTGGAAACAAAGACCCTTTAATTTAGTTACTTGACTCATTCCTGTTGTCTCTTAATGGAGCAAAGGGCCCAAACAATGTTTTCCCAGCAACCCTGATTATTGTAGATGAAACCCTTATCTGGAAACTCCTTACCAGGGGCTATAATACCAGGACATAATAAAGTGTTCTGGGCATGCATAGCTTAACGCGTTGTAGCCTACACAATGAACCAGTGGCATAGGCAGAAATTCTTTACTGGTCAAATTTGTTAACTTTGAAAATGTGACAATGAAAAAAAATGTTTTTCTTTAAATAATAACAATGCAACATGGATGAAACGTTAATCAGAGAAGACAGTGACTAACTAGCTACAGTGACTAGACAACAACTAGGTTGGAGGCTTGCTGAAATAGCTTAATAGATATAAACATCAGTTAATTATTACAGAACCAATCAATAAATAAACAGTAACAATCTAACTGTTTCTTCTACTTACAAGACTAATGCTTGGCAAGGGCACACATGGAGGTTACAGGGTGATGTAGCTAGCAGTTTGAGAGGACACGCTTGCTTGATATATTGTAACAACTGAAAATAGGGAGAACACTTTTTTGTTTACCTAGGTTGTCATGACAACAGCAGCAACCACTTTCGTGCAGGAACAGAGTTCTCAGTTAAATTGGCGAGAAGCTCATTATTTTGAAATAAATCATGTTGTTCTGAAAACAGTGATATCCTCAACACTTTTTATTTGACAAGTAAAGATTGCCCAGCGGTAACAAGGCAAGCTTAATACAGGCAGACATAATTAAACATCATAGTAACATCAAAATAGCATCTTAAATTCACATTGACTTGTTTTTTTATTTTTTATACCAAAGAGATAAAGAGGATTCAGAAGTAAGAAAGTAAATACATCATACATTAATGCACTTTGAATATTTCCTTCACTGCTGTTTTACTATCTGTTGTTTTACTGTCTGTTGTTTTACTGTCTGTTGTTTTACTATCTGTTGTTTTACTATCTGTTGTTTTACTGTCTGTTATTTTACTATCTGTTGTTTTACTATCTGTTGTTTTACTATCTGTTGTTTTACTATCTGTTGTTTTACTGCCTGTTGTTTTACTGTCTGTTGTTTTACTGTCTGTTGTTTTACTATCTGTTGTTTTACTATCTGTTGTTTTACTATCTGTTGTTTTACTATCTGTTGTTTTACTATCTGTTGTTTTACTGCCTGTTGTTTTACTATCTGTTGTTTTACTGTCTGTTGTTTTACTATCTGTTGTTTTACTATCTGTTGTTTTACTATCTGTTGTTTTACTGCCTGTTGTTTTACTATCTGTTGTTTTACTTCCTGTTGTTTTACTGCCTGTTGTTTTACTATCTGTTGTTTTACTATCTGTTGTTTTACTATCTGTTGTTTTACTGCCTGTTGTTTTACTATCTGTTGTTTTACTGCCTGTTGTTTTAATATCTGTTGTTTTAATATCTGTTGTTTTAATATCTGTTGTTCTGCTGTCTGTTTTACTACAGATGGAGTCAGAAGTTTACATAAACCTTAGCCAAATACATTTAAAGTTTCAGTTTTTCACAATTCCTGACATTTAATTACAGTAAAAATTCCATGTCTTAGGTCAGTTAGGATCACCACATTATTTTAAGAATGTGAAATGTCATAACGATAGTAGAGAGAATGATTTATTTAAGCTTTTATTTCTTTCATCACATGTCAAGTGGGTCAGAGGTTTACATACACTAAATGAGAATTTGGTAGCATTGCCTTTAAATTGTTTAACTTGGGTCAAACGTTTTGGGTAGCCTTCCACAAGCTTCCCACAATAAGTTTGGTTAATTTAATAATTTTGGCCCATTCCTCCTGACAGAGCTGGTGTAACTGAATCAGGTTTGTAGGCCTCCTTGCTTGCACATGCTTTTTCAGTTCTGCCCAAAAAGGAGGGTTGAGGTCAGGGCTTTGTGATGGCCACTCCAATACCTTGACTTTGTTGTCCTTAAGCCATTTTGCCACAACTTTGGAAGTATGTTTGGGGTCATTGTCCATTTGGAAGACCCATTTGCGACCAAGCTTTAACTTCCTGACTGATGTCTTGAGATGTTGCTTCAATATATCCACATCATTTTCCTACCTCATGATGCCATCTATTTTGTGAAGTGCACTAGTCCCTCCTGCAGCAAAGCACCCCCACAACATGATGCTGCCACCCCTGTGCTTCACGGTTGGGATGATGTAAGAATCTTACAGTCCACATGAAGGAGGCAGATAGCTTTAAAATCCCCAGGTTCTGTAGTATCTTTATGTTTTTTTAGGAATCAGTGATATCAAAGCCTCATTAAAGGTGTCCGGGAGGGAGACATTTTTAAATGCCTCCTGGTAAACCACTGTCAATACAGGTACAAGAATGTCAATATACTTTTTATAATATTCTACAGGAAGGCCGTCCAGACCAGATGATTTCCCTGCTGTCATAGATAAAATGGCGGCTCTAAGCTCGTCTTCTGTTATAGTACAATCCAGGTCCTCTATCTGATCATCTAGGTAATTCTAAACCATATAAAAAAGTATCCATATCTATGGGGCTCGCTGAACAGGAGGATATACAATATATACAGTGAGGGAAAAAATGTTTGATCCCCTGCTGATTTTGTACGTTTGCCCATTGACAAAGAAATTATCAGTCTATAATTTTAATGGTAGGTTTATTTGAACAGTGAGAGACAGAATAATAACAAAAAAATTGAGAAAAACGCATGTCAAAAATGTTATAAATTGATTTGCATTTTAATTAGGGAAATAAGTATTTGACCCCTCTGCAAAACATGACTTAGTACTTGGTGGCAAAACCCTTGTTGGCAATCACAGAGGTCAGACTTTTCTTGTAGTTGGCCACCAGGTTTGCAAACATCTCAGGAGGGATTTTGTCCCACTCCTCTTTGCAGATCTTCTCCAAGTCATTAAGGTTTCGAGGCTGACGTTTGGCAACTCAAACCTTCAGCTCCCTCCACAGATTTTCTATGGGATTAAGGTCTGGAGACTGGCTTGGTCACTCCCGGACCTTAATGTGCTTCTTCTTGAGCAGTGTGGGTGTAATAATTGAATAATATAGATTTCTAAATGTATTTTACAACGCTCACACACACGACGCGAGCAGTGTAGTCAGCCTGCAAATCTACCCTTCCTCACATTATATCAACATGTAGCATGATCTGTGAGGGCAATGGGCCCAATCTGGCAATCAATCACATTACTAACCATGAAATTCAAGAATAAATCTATTCTGGAGTGTGTCTTATGACAGTAGAAGAAAAAAATATATTCTCTATCATTAGGATGGACTAATCTCCATATGTCTGTAAAGCCCATATCGTCTGCTAGCATATGTATTGCAAGGCTATCCTTTGGTGTGGAGTAAATGTACTTCTATCAATCATATTGTCCATCACTTGGTTAAAGTGTACAGCAACGACGATCTGCCCCTCCATATGTCCCAGTATAACGTTGACATAATGAAAACAAATCAGGGTCCTCCTTGTTGACAGCATACATGTTGCATAATACTACCTTAATCCCATTTATAAGAGCCTCAATGCAGATCAGTCTGCCAGACTCATCAGTGTTGCTTCAACATTACAAAATTAACAATTTTGTTTATCAGAATAATCACACCATTTTTTGGGGAAGTAAATTAGTTACGTTAAACTACTTCAACCCAGATTCCTATTAATGAGTTACGTTAAACTACTGCAACTCATTCTCCTCTAAATGACTTATGATAAACTACTGCAACTCAGCCTCCTCCTAATTTCAGTGTCTCTACATATGTTAAATGTGATTTCTGAATGAAGAAAATATCCGCCTGTTTTGATTTGAAATATGTCAAAATCCTTTTCCTCTTCACTTGGTTACCACAACCATTTATATTCCAAGAGATTATGTTTACATAACCCTTAGCTATATTTGCTCTGAGCAGTTATAGCCTGTGAACGTGAAGTGTCCCATTTAACACAAGTGACAACTCTAATTGTTACGTTTGCTCCCCCTCTGGCCTCTAGGTCACCAGGCTGCTCGTTAGAGAGCACACCTGTCACCAGCGTCACAACCATCAGCACATTATGACACCCACCTGGACTCCATCACCTCCTTGATTACCTGCCCTATATATGTCCCTCCCTTTGGTTTCTTCCCCAGGCGTCATTGTTTCTGTTTCCTGTCTGTGCGTTGTTTGAGTTTCTTGTTTTGTATTATGTTCTGTTCTGTTTATTTATTAAAACACTCACTTCCTGAACTTGCTTCCTGACTCGCACATCGTTACACTAATGAACATCATTATATAACATTTCATAATATGTGCTCAAGCTTTACAAAAAAAACAGTGTAAATAAACATAGAAAACCAATCCCAAAATAAAACAAAGCAACTAGGAATGTCAATCATTACAGAACTGACTTTGATGCTGCCGAAGATAACCTGCAGGCTCAACTCAAAATCCCGTATGGTCCGTGAGGCGCTTGAAAGGCTAAATTAGCAACACACCCCAGAGTCCCGCAGGCACATAGGCTTCCTTCCTTTTGAATAATAAACGGCATACAATTCAACTTGTATTTTTACCTTGTCTTGTCTTCGTTATCTAGGCTAAACACGTCTCTCGCAAGAAACACTGCCTTCACGTTGTCCTTGAAAATAATATTCTTCCCCTTCCAAGTAAAACCAGTAAATACGTTATTCTCTATACATACATATGGTATGCTTCAGTATGAATGACAACACGATATACAGAAAATAAGGCCTCTCGTCTGAAAGGAAAGCACACATGTCCAAAGACAAGAATGAAGGCAATGCGGGCGCCAACCACAAAATGTGCTCGGGGGAACAAGTTGGTGCAAGGTCTGTTCTGACTAGAGATGTGCAAGGTCTGTTCTGACTAGAGATGTGCAAGGTCTGTTCTGACTAGAGATGTGCAAGGTCTGTTCTGACTAGAGATGTGCAAGGTCTGTTCTGACTAGAGATGTGCAAGGTCTGTTCTGACTAGAGATGTGCAAGGTCTGTTCTGACTAGAGATGTGCAAGGTCTGTTCTGACTAGAGATGTGCAAGGTCTGTTCTGACTAGAGATGTGCAAGGTGCTGAAGAGATGTGCTCTGTTCTGACTAGAGATGTGCAAGGTCTGTTCTGACTAGAAGGTCTGTTCTGACTAGAGATGTGCAAGGTCTGTTCTGACTAGAGATGTGCAAGGTCTGTTCTGACTAGAGATGTGCAAGGTCTGTTCTGACTAGAGATGTGCAAGGTCTGTTCTGACTAGAGATGTGCAAGGTCTGTTCTGACTAGAGATGTGCTGTTCTGAAGGTCTGTTCTGACTAGAGAGATAGAGATGCAAGGTCTGTTCTGACTAGAGATGTGCAAGGTCTGTTCTGACTAGAGATGTGCAAGGTCTGTTCTGACTAGAGATGTGCACTAGGTCTGTTCTGACTAGAGATGTGCAAGGTCTGTTCTGACTAGAGATGTGCAAGGTCTGTTCTGACTAGAGATGTGCAAGGTCTGTTCTGACTAGAGATGATCTGTTCTGACAAGTCTGTTCTGACTAGAGATGTGCAAGGTCTGTTCTGACTAGAGATGTGCAAGGTCTGTTCTGACTAGAGATGTGCAAGGTCTGTTCTGACTAGAGATGTCTGTTCACTAGGTCTGTCTGTTCTGACTAGAGATGTGCAAGGTCTGTTCTGACTAGAGATGTGCAAGGTCTGTTCTGACTAGAGATGTGCAAGGTCTGTTCTGACTAGAGATGTGCAAGGTCTGTTCTGACTAGAGATGTGCAAGGTCTGTTCTGACTGAGATGTGCAAGGTCTGTTCTGAGAGATGTGCAAGGTCTGTTCTGACTAGAGATGTGCAAGGTCTGTTCTGACTAGAGATGTGCAAGGTCTGTTCTGACTAGAGATGTGCAAGGTCTGTTCTGACTAGAGATGATGTTCTGCAAGGTCTGTTCTGACTAGAGATGTGCAAGGTCTGTTCTGACTAGAGATGTGCAAGGTCTGTTCTGACTAGAGATGTGCAAGGTCTGTTCTGACTAGAGATGTGCAAGGTCTGTTCTGACTAGAGATGTGCAAGGTCTGTTCTGACTAGAGATGTGCAAGGTCTGTTCTGACTAGAGATGTGTGAGGTCTGTTCTGACTAGAGATGTGCAAGGTCTGTTCTGACTAGAGATGTGCAAGGTCTGTTCTGACTAGAGATGTGCAAGGTCTGTTCTGACTAGAGATGTGCAAGGTCTGTTCTGACTAGAGATGTGCAAGGTCTGTTCTGACTAGAGATGTGCAAGGTCTGTTCTGACTAGAGATGTGCAAGGTCTGTTCTGACTAGAGATGTGCAAGGTCTGTTCTGACTAGAGATGTGCAAGGTCTGTTCTGACTAGAGATGTGCACTAGGTCTGTTCTGACTAGAGATCTGTTCTGACTAGATGTGTCTGTTCTGACTAGATGTGCAAGGTCTGTTCTGACTAGAGTGCAAGGTCTGTTCTGACTAGAGATCTGTGCAAGGTCTGTTCTGACTAGAGATGTGCAAGGTCTGTTCTGACTAGAGATGTGCAAGGTCTGTTCTGACTAGAGATGTGCAAGGTCTGTTCTGACTAGAGATGTGCAAGGTCTGTTCTGACTAGAGAAGGTCTGTTCTGACTAAGTGCAAGGTCTGTTCTGACTAGATGTGCAAGGTCTGTTCTGACTAGAGATGTGCAAGGTCTGTTCTGACTAGAGATGTGCAAGGTCTGTTCTGACTAGAGATGTGCAAGGTCTGTTCTGACTAGAGATGTGCAAGGTCTGTTCTGACTAGAGATGTGCAAGGTCTGTTCTGACTAGAGATGTGCAAGGTCTGTTCTTGGTAGAGATGTGCAAGGTCTGTTCTGACTAGAGATGTGCAAAGTCTGTTCTGACTAGAGATGTGCAAGGTCTGTTCTGACTAGAGATGTGCAAGGTCTGTTCTGACTAGAGATGTGCAAGGTCTGTTCTGACTAGAGATGTGCAAGGTCTGTTCTGACTAGAGATGTGCAAGGTCTGTTCTGACTAGAGTGCAAGGTCTGTTCTGACTAGAGATGTGCAAGGTCTGTTCTGACTAGATGTGCAGATCTGTTCTGACTAGAGATGTCTCTGTTCTGACTAGAGATGTGCAAGGTCTGTTCTGAGAGATGTGCAAGGTCTGTTCTGACTAGAGATGTGCAAGGTCTGTTCTGACTAGAGATGTGCAAGGTCTGTTCTGACTAGAGATGTGCAAGGTCTGTTCTGACTAGAGATGTGCAAGGTCTGTTCTGACTAGAGATGTGCAAGGTCTGTTCTGACTAGAGATGTGCAAGGTCTGTTCTGACTAGAGATGTGCAAGGTCTGTTCTGACTAGAGATGTGCAAGGTCTGTTCTGACTAGAGATGTGCAAGGTCTGTTCTGACTAGAGATGTGCAAGGTCTGTTCTGACTAGAGATGTGCAAGGTCTGTTCTGACTAGAGATGTGCAAGGTCTGTTCTGACTAGAGATGTGCAAGGTCTGTTCTGACTAGAGATGTGCAAGGTCTGTTCTGACTAGAGATGTGCAAGGTCTGTTCTGACTAGAGATGTGCAAGGTCTGTTCTGACTAGAGATGTGCAAGGTCTGTTCTGACTAGATGTGCAAGGTCTGTTCTGACTAAGATGTCTCTGTTCTGACTAGATGATCTGTTCTGACTAGAGATGTCTCTGTTCTGACTAGAGATCTGTTCTGACTAGAGATGTCTCTGTTCTGACTAGAGATGTGCAAGGTCTGTTCTGACTAGAGATGTGCAAGGTCTGTTCTGACTAGAGATGTGCAAGGTCTGTTCTGACTAGAGATGTGCAAGGTCTGTTCTGACTAGAGATGTGCAAGGTCTGTTCTGACTAGAGATGTGCAAGGTCTGTTCTGACTAGAGATGTGCAAGGTCTGTTCTGACTAGAGATGTGCAGAGGTCTGTTCTGACTAGAGATCTGTTCTGACTAGAGATGTGCAAGGTCTGTTCTGACTAGATGATCTGTTCTGACTAGAGGTCTGTTCTGACTAGAGATGTGCAAGGTCTGTTCTGACTAGAGATGTGCAAGGTCTGTTCTGACTAGAGATGTGCAAGGTCTGTTCTGACTAGAGATGTGCAAGGTCTGTTCTGACTAGAGATGTGCAAGGTCTGTTCTGACTAGAGATCTGTTCTGACTGCAAGGTCTGTTCTGACTAGAGATGTGCAAGGTCTGTTCTGACTAGAGATGTGCAAGGTCTGTTCTGACTAGAGATGTGCAAGGTCTGTTCTGACTAGAGATGTGCAAGGTCTGTTCTGACTAGAGATGTGCAAGGTCTGTTCTGACTAGAGATGTGCAAGGTCTGTTCTGACTAGAGATGTGCAAGGTCTGTTCTGACTAGAGATGTGCAAGGTCTGTTCTGACTAGAGATGTGCAAGGTCTGTTCTGACTAGAGATGTGCAAGGTCTGTTCTGACTAGAGATGTGTTCTGACTAAGGTCTGTTCTGACTAGAGATGTGCAAGGTCTGTTCTGACTAGAGATGTGCAAGGTCTGTTCTGACTAGAGATGTGCAAGGTCTGTTCTGACTAGAGATGTGTCTGTTCTGACTAGAGATGTGCAAGGTCTGTTCTGACAAGGTCTGTTCTGACTAGAGATGTGCAAGGTCTGTTCTGACTAGAGATGTGCAAGGTCTGTTCTGACTAGAGATGTGCAAGGTCTGTTCTGACTAGAGATGGTCTGCAAGCAAGGTCTGTCTGTCTGTTCTGACTAGAGATGTGCAAGGTCTGTTCTGACTAGAGATGTGCAAGGTCTGTTCTGACTAGAGATGTGCAAGGTCTGTTCTGACTAGAGATGTGCAAGGTCTGTTCTGACTAGAGATGTGCAAGGTCTGTTCTGACTAGAGATGTGCAAGGTCTGTTCTGACTAGAGATGTGCAAGGTCTGTTCTGACTAGAGAGATCTGTTCTGACTAAGGTCTGTTCTGACTAGAGATGTGCAAGGTCTGTTCTGACTAGAGATGTGCAAGGTCTGTTCTGACTAGAGATGTGCAAGGTCTGTTCTGACTAGAGATGTGCAAGGTCTGTTCTGACTAGAGATGTGCAAGGTCTGTTCTGACTAGAGATGTGCAAGGTCTGTTCTGACTAGAGATGTGCAAGGTCTGTTCTGACTAGAGATGTGCAAGGTCTGTTCTGACTAGAGATGTGCAAGGTCTGTTCTGACTAGAGATGTGCAAGGTCTGTTCTGACTAGAGATGTGCAAGGTCTGTTCTGACTAGTCTGTTCTGACTAGAGATGTGCAAGGTCTGTTCTGACTAGAGATGTGCAAGGTCTGTTCTGACTAGAGATGTGCAAGGTCTGTTCTGACTAGAGATGTGCAAGGTCTGTTCTGACTAGAGATGTGCAAGGTCTGTTCTGACTAGAGATGTGCAAGGTCTGTTCTGACTAGAGATGTGCAAGGTCTGTTCTGACTAGAGATGTGCAAGGTCTGTTCTGACTAGAGATGTGCAAGGTCTGTTCTGACTAGAGATGTGCAAGGTCTGTTCTGACTAGAGATGTGCAAGGTCTGTTCTGACTAAAGATGTGCAAGGTCTGTTCTGACTAGAGATGTGCAAGGTCTGTTCTGACTAGAGATGTGCAAGGTCTGTTCTGACTAGAGATGTGCAAGGTCTGTTCTGACTAGAGATGTGCAAGGTCTGTTCTGACTAGAGATGTGCAAGGTCTGTTCTGACTAGATGTGCAAGGTCTGTTCTGACTAGATGTGCAAGGTCTGTTCTGACTAGATGTGCAAGGTCTGTTCTGACTAGAGATGTGCAAGGTCTGTTCTGACTAGAGATGTGCAAGGTCTGTTCTGACTAGAGATGTGCAAGGTCTGTTCTGACTAGAGATGTGCAAGGTCTGTTCTGACTAGATGTGCAAGGTCTGTTCTGACTAGATGTGCAAGGTCTGTTCTGTTCTGACTAGAGATGCAAGGTCTGTTCTGACTAGAGATGTGCAAGGTCTGTTCTGACTAGAGATGTGCAAGGTCTGTTCTGACTAGAGATGTGCAAGGTCTGTTCTGACTAGATGTGCAAGGTCTGTTCAAGAGTCTGTTCTGACTAGAGATGTGCAAGGTCTGTTCTGACTAGAGATGTGCAAGGTCTGTTCTGACTAGAGATGTGCAAGGTCTGTTCTGACTAGAGATGTGCAAGGTCTGTTCTGACTAGAGATGTGCAAGGTCTGTTCTGACTAGAGATGTGCAAGGTCTGTTCTGACTAGAGATGTGCAAGGTCTGTTCTGACTAGAGATGTGCAAGGTCTGTTCTGACTAGAGATGTGCAAGGTCTGTTCTGACTAGAGATGTGCAAGGTCTGTTCTGACTAGAGATGTGCAAGGTCTGTTCTGACTAGAGATGTGCAAGGTCTGTTCTGACTAGAGATGTGCAAGGTCTGTTCTGACTAGAGATGTGCAAGGTCTGTTCTGACTAGAGATGTGCAAGGTCTGTTCTGACTAGATGTGCAAGGTCTGTTCTGACTAGATGTGCAAGGTCTGTTCTGACTACGGTCTGTTCTGACTAGATGTGCAAGGTCTGTTCTGACTAGAGATGTGCAAGGTCTGTTCTGACTAGATGTGCAAGGTCTGTTCTGACTAGAGATGTGCAAGGTCTGTTCTGACTAGATGTGCAAGGTCTGCAAGGTCTGTTCTGACTAGAGATGTGCAAGGTCTGTTCTGACTAGAGATGTGCAAGGTCTGTTCTGAAGGTCTGTTCTGACTAGAGATGTGCAAGGTCTGTTCTGACTAGAGATGTGCAAGGTCTGTTCTGACTAGAGATGTGCAAGGTCTGTTCTGACTAGAGATGTGCAAGGTCTGTTCTGACTAGAGATGTGCAAGGTCTGTTCTGACTAGAGATGTGCAAGGTCTGTTCTGACTAGAGATGTGCAAGGTCTGTTCAAGGTCTGTTCTGACTAGAGATGTGCAAGGTCTGTTCTGACTAGAGATGTGCAAGGTCTGTTCTGACTAGAGATGTGCAAGGTCTGTTGTTCTGACTGTTCTGACTAGAGATGTGCAAGGTCTGTTCTGACTAGATGTGCAAGGTCTGTTCTGACTAGAGATGTGCAAGGTCTGTTCTGACTAGAGATGTACAAGGTCTGTTCTGACTAGAGATGTGCAAGGTCTGTTCTGACTAGAGATGTGCAAGGTCTGTTCTGACTAGAGATGTGCAAGGTCTGTTCTGACTAGAGATGTGCAAGGTCTGTTCTGACTAGAGATGTGCAAGGTCTGTTCTGACTAGAGATGTGCAAGGTCTGTTCTGACTAGAGATGTGCAAGGTCTGTTCTGACTAGATGTGCAAGGTCTGTTCTGACTAGAGATGTGCAAGGTCTGTTCTGACTAGAGATGTGCAAGGTCTGTTCTGACTAGAGATGTGCAAGGTCTGTTCTGACTAGATGTGCAAGGTCTGTTCTGACTAGAGATGTGCAAGGTCTGTTCTGACTAGATGTGCAAGGTCTGTTCTGACTAGATGTGCAAGGTCTGTTCTGACTAGAGATGTGCAAGGTCTGTTCTGACTAGATGTGCAAGGTCTGTTCTGACTAGAGATGTGCAAGGTCTGTTCTGACTAGAGATGTGCAAGGTCTGTTCTGACTAGAGATGTGCAAGGTCTGTTCTGACTAGAGATGTGCAAGGTCTGTTCTGACTAGAGATGTGCAAGGTCTGTTCTGACTAGAGATGTGCAAGGTCTGTTCTGACTAGGTCTGTTCTGACTAGAGATGTGCAAGGTCTGTTCTGACTAGAGATGTGCAAGGTCTGTTCTGACTAGAGATGTGCAAGGTCTGTTCTGACTAAAGATGTGCAAGGTCTGTTCTGACTAGAGATGTGCAAGGTCTGTTCTGACTAGAGATGTGCAAGGTCTGTTCTGACTAAAGATGTGCAAGGTCTGTTCTGACTAGAGATGTGCAAGGTCTGTTCTGACTAGAGATGTGCAAGGTCTGTTCTGACTAGAGATTTGCAAGGTCTGTTCTGACTAGAGATGTGCAAGGTCTGTTCTGACTAGAGATGTGCAAGGTCTGTTCTGACTAGAGATGTGCAAGGTCTGTTCTGACTAGAGATGTGCAAGGTCTGTTCTGACTGAGAGCTTCTGGTCAGCGGGGTGGTGGCACCGGGATCCTCATCTCTCCCAAGTGGTCATTCTCTCTTTCTCCCCTTACCCATCTGTCTATCGCCTCCTTTGAATTCCATGCTGTCACAGTTACCAGCCCTTTCAAACTTAACATCCTTATCATTTATCGCCCTCCAGGTTCCCTCGGAGAGTTCATCAATGAGCTTGATGCCTTGATAAGCTCCTTTCCTGAGGACGGCTCACCTCTCACAGTTCTGGGCGACTTTAACCTCCCCACGTCTACCTTTGACTCATTCCTCTCTGCCTCCTTCTTTCCACTCCTCTCCTCTTTTGACCTCACCCTCTCACCTTCCCCCCCTACTCACAAGGCAGGCAATACGCTTGACCTCATCTTTACTAGATGCTGTTCTTCCACTAACCTCATTGCAACTCCCCTCCAAGTCTCCGACCACTACCTTGTATCCTTTTCCCTCTCGCTCTCATCCAACACTTCCCACACTGCCCCTACTCGGATGGTATCGCGCCGTCCCAACCTTCGCTCTCTCTCCCCCGCTACTCTCTCCTCTTCCAATTCTATCATCTGTTCCCTCTGCTCAAACCTTCTCCAACCTATCTCCTGATTCTGCCTCCTCAACCCTCCTCTCCTCCCTTTCTGCATCCTTTGACTCTCTATGTCCCCTATCCTCCAGGCCGGCTCGGTCCTCCCCTCCCGCTCCGTGGCTCGACGACTCATTGCGAGCTCACAGAACAGGGCTCCGGGCAGCCGAGCGGAAATGGAGGAAAACTCGCCTCCCTGCGGACCTGGCATCCTTTCACTCCCTCCTCTCTACATTTTCCTCCTCTGTCTCTGCTGCTAAAGCCACTTTCTACCACTACCATTCCAAGCATCTGCCTCTAACCCTAGGAAGCTCTTTGCCACCTTCTCCTCCCTCCCGAATCCTCCTCCCCCCCCCCTCCTCCCTCTCTGCAGATGACTTCGTCAACCATTTTGAAAAGAAGGTCGACGACATCCGATCCTCGTTTGCTAAGTCAAACGACACCGCTGGTTCCGCTCACACTGCCCTACCCTGTGCTCTGACCTCTTTCTCCCCTCTCTCTCCAGATGAAATCTCGCGTCTTGTGACGGCCGGCCGCCCAACAACCTGCCCGCTTGACCCTATCCCCTCCTCTCTTCTCCAGACCATTTCCGGAGACCTTCTCCCTTACCTCACCTCGCTCATCAACTCATCCCTGACCGCTGGCTACGTCCCTTCCGTCTTCAAGAGAGCGAGAGTTGCACCCCTTCTGAAAAAACCTACACTCGATCCCTCCGATGTCAACAACTACAGACCAGTATCCCTTCTCTCTTTTCTCTCCAAAACTCTTGAGCGTGCCGTCCTTGGCCAGCTCTACCGCTATCTCTCTCAGAATGACCTTCTTGATCCAAATCAGTCAGGTTTCAAGACTAGTCATTCAACTGAGACTGCTCTTCTCTGCATCACGGAGGCGCTCCGCACTGCTAAAGCTAACTCTCTCTCCTCTGCTCTCATACTTCTAGACCTATCGGCTGCCTTCGATACTGTGAACCATCAGATCCTCCTCTCCACCCTCTCCGAGTTGGGCATCTCCGGCGCGGCCCACGCTTGGATTGCGTCCTACCTGACAGGTCGCTCCTACCAGGTGGCGTGGCGAGAATCTGTCTCCTCACCACGCGCTCTCACCACTGGTGTCCCCCAGGGCTCTGTTCTAGGCCCTCTCCTATTCTCGCTATACACCAAGTCACTTGGCTCTGTCATAACCTCACATGGTCTCTCCTATCATTGCTATGCAGACGACACACAATTAATCTTCTCCTTTCCCCCTTCTGATGACCAGGTGGCGAATCGCATCTCTGCATGTCTGGCAGACATATCAGTGTGGATGACGGATCACCACCTCAAGCTGAACCTCGGCAAGACGGAGCTCCTCTTCCTCCCGGGGAAGGACTGCCCATTCCATGATCTCGCCATCACGGTTGACAACTCCATTGTGTCCTCCTCCCAGAGCGCTAAGAACCTTGGCGTGATCCTGGACAACACCCTGTCGTTCTCAACTAACATCAAGGCGGTGGCCCGTTCCTGTAGGTTCATGCTCTACAACATCCGCAGAGTACGACCCTGCCTCACACAGGAAGCGGCGCAGGTCCTAATCCAGGCACTTGTCATCTCCCGTCTGGATTACTGCAACTCGCTGTTGGCTGGGCTCCCTGCCTGTGCCATTAAACCCCTACAACTCATCCAGAATGCCGCAGCCCGTCTGGTGTTCAACCTTCCCAAGTTCTCTCACGTCACCCCGCTCCTCCACTCTCTCCACTGGCTCCCAGTTGAAGCTCGCATCCGCTACAAGACCATGGTGCTTGCCTACGGAGCTGTGAGGGGAACGGCACCTCAGTACCTCCAGGCTCTGATCAGGCCCTACACCCATCAAGGGCACTGCGTTCATCCACCTCTGGCCTGCTCGCCTCCCTACCACTGAGGAAGTACAGTTCCCGCTCAGACCAGTCAAAACTATTCGCTGCTCTGGCCCCCCAATGGTGGAACAAACTCCCTCACGACGCCAGGACAGCGGAGTCAATCACCACCTTCCGGAGACACCTGAAACCCCACCTCTTTAAGGAATACCTAGGATAGGATAAGTAATCCTTCTCACCCCCCTAAAAGATTTAGATGCACTATTGTAAAGTGGCTGTTCCACTGGATGTCATAAGGTGTATGCACCAATTTGTAAGTCGCTCTGGATAAGAGCGTCTGCTAAATGACTTAAATGTAAAAATGTAAATGTAATGAGATGTGCAAGGTCTGTTCTGACTAAAGATGTGCAAGGTCTGTTCTGACTAGAGATGTGCAAGGTCTGTTCTGACTAGAGATGTGCAAGGTCTGTTCTGACTAGAGATGTGCAAGGTCTGTTCTGACTAGAGATGTGCAATGTCTTCATACTTGATCTGGGAAACACTGGGGAAGTGCTTGGGCTCTAGTTGAAGAGAGACGTTTGTCCAGCTCAGTAAAGCCTCAAACATAAATTGTCTTCACTTATGTGAATCAATTCAAAACAAAACTTGTTAGAAAATCATTTGAAATTGACAAGTTGAAACATATAGATAATTTGCAGGCAGTGTGCCTTGGTTTGATTACAGCGTAACAATCACGTTTTGGAACATTCTGGAACAGTGCATTCTGACATCACATACATAAAAGACCTCACGCTGGGGCGACCGTTAGAGATATTTGGAACTCACACATGAAAAGGTTAAGGGACCTCATGGGCACCCTTAACTTTTTCACATCATTTAAGGGAGAAATTCGCCTTAAAATGTAACTAAACTTTAAGGGAAAAGATCATGGGAAAATTGACTGAAGATGTTTAATAAAACCGAGCCCTGGGCTATCTATGCATTTGGAGTTTGACCAACTTTTATCATTTTAAATATTGTTCTAATCAGGGGCGCAACTTTGGTTTTAGAAGTGGGAGGGACATGAATTATTACTATAATACATTTTTTAAATCCTGTCAGATAAACACTCCAAACAGCCTACCCGACAGCTTTGAGGTGTCAGCATGGTCCTAAAGCACACTGTTGCCTGGTTTTGTTTCACATTTCAATTATAAAACCGGAGGGGACAAAAATGCTATTATTATTTTTTTTTTGGGGGGGGCATGTCCCTAGTGAAAGCCCCTGGTTCTAATTCTGGACATTTAGTGTGCGTTCATAAATTCACTCAATCTACTCCGATTTCAGAGCACTCTTGTTTGAGTGTGCCAGGGGGAAGAATACCTGAAGAATTTACGAATGCTCAACTTCTGTTGAATATGGCCGGTGTCAGTAAATGTCGTCAAAAATGTGTCATTCAATTGTTGCCAGCAGCACAGTTAATGTTACCAACGCTCTGGATAACATGAAAACAGCCTAACCAGCTCTATTAGGGTTAGGGTTAGGCATAAAGCTAGGGGTTAAAGTTAGGGTTGAAGTCAGGGTTAGTGGTTAAAATCTGACTTTGTTTTAGAGAAATAGTTGTGTTTCCTACTTTGCAGCATGACAGGATAGTGACTACCAATGTTGAATGTCTGGTTGGGGGGGTGGCGACATGCAGTGGCTTCTATTCTGGCTGAGGATGCCGGGTGGATGAAAGGCTGGCTTTGAGGGAAGCCTCTGGGGGTATTCTGTGGAGCTGACTGGCAGGGCAGGGACACTGGATCATGGGGCTGGTGCTAACCTCCATGGCCCACTGTCTGGGGACTCCACTGTTCCCTCTGTGTCAAAAGGCTGGAGATGCCAGGAATCTAGGGATTATTCAAATGGAATCCCTACATACTAATTACAGTAAGAGCATTGGAGAGGAGGGAGGACAATGCATTTTTAACAAGAGAACGCTCAGTGAGGTGAAACCTCCGTACTCTCTGCCTTATGTTTATTTATACGTTTTTTTTTCTTCCTCCCCATCTATTGAAGAGGGGGTTTATCTGAAGCGTTCATCGAAAAGTAATGGATGGTCTCTTTCAAGGACATGTGAAAGTATCGAGGAGGAAAATTAGTGAGGTAATGAACCAAAGGGTTGGAGGAGGGTTGCAGCGTAGACTGTTAATATTTAATGATTAAAGCCCTTCTTACAGGTCCTCCTCATAAAACCAGCCTCATATATCTATTATACAGATTAAGCCATAAAGGAGGAGAGGAAGGTGACAAAATAAATGAAATAAAAACACAACATCAAACGTCCTTCTCCTCCCCATGAATGGTTGACCTGGAACAGCACGACTCCCCCCTAGGTCCTTGTCGAAACGCTTCACGCGTCTGATACTTGAAATGCAGGAATTATGAGATTCTCCACCGGGAGAGAAAAAGAGATTCCAGGGACCAGTCTTTTTGTTTTGTTCTCATCAGCTCTTCTATTCCCACAATATGCTGCAGCTCTGTCACAAAGGAACAGAATGATTGCCTGGACAGACACTATCTTCCCCCTATTGTTCTTCTGTGAGTCAGACATGCCCCAGTTTTCTCTCTCTCTCTCTCTCTCTCTCTCTCTCTCTCTCTCTCTCTCTCTCTCTCTCTCTCTCTCTCTCTCTCTCTCTCTCTCTCTCTCTCTCTCTCTCCAGTTTATTAGTCTGTGGAAAGCATGTTTCTGTCTGAAGGTCTCTCGCTTTCTCTCTCTCCCTTACTCCATACATTCATTAGAAACACAAGTTTCATCCCCCAGCTTCACTTTGAGGAGAATGACTCACATACACAGTTATCTCTCTCTCTCTCTTTTTCTGTTTCCTCTCTCTCTGTCTCTCTCTGTTTCCTCTCTCTGTTTCCTCTCTCTCTCTTCCTCTGTCTCTCTCTCGCTCTCTTTTTCTGTTTCCTCTCTCTCTGTCTCTCTCTGTTTCCTCTCTCTGTTTCCTCTCTCTCTCTTCCTCTCTCCCCTCTGGCTCTCTCTCGCTCTCTTTCTTTCTCTCTCTGTCGCTCTCTCTTTGCAGTTATTATTAGTCTGTGGAGAACATGTTTCTGTCTGAAGGGTCTCTCTCTTCCTCTCGCTCCCTTACTCCCATACATTCATTAGAGATTCATTAAGGAGCTTTATTGGCATGGGAAACATATGTTTACATTGCCAAAGCAAGTGAAATAGATAATAAACAAAAGTGAAATAGATAACAAACAAAAGTGAAATAGATAACAAACAAAAGTGAAATAGATAACAAACAAAAGTGAAATAGATAATAAACAAAAGTGAAATAAACAATAAAAAATGTACAGTTTAAACATTACACTCACAGAAGTTCCAAAATAATAAAGACTGTAATGTAATATTATGTCTATATACAGTGTTGTAATGATGCAAATAGTTGAAGTACAAAAGGGAAAGTAAATAAACATAAATATGGGTTGTATTTACAATGGTGTTTGTTCTTCACTGGTTGCCCTTTTCTTGTGGCAACAGGTCACAAATCTTGCTGCTGTGCCCAATAGATATGGGAGTTTTTCAAAATTGGTTTTGTTTTCAAATTCTTTGTGGGTCTTGTGTAATCTGAGATAAAAATGTGTCTCTAATATGGTCATACATTTAGCAGGTTAGGAAGTGCAGCTCCGTTTCCACCTCATTTTGCTGGCAGTGTGCACATAGACTGTCTTATCTTGAGAGCCAGGTCTGCCTTCGGGGGCCCTTCTCACTGAGTCTGTACGTCTGTACGGGTTTTTGGAAATTCTTTCCAATGTGTTAAGTATTTATTTATTTCTCATGATTTGGTTGGGTCTAATTGTGTTGCTGTCCTGGGGCCCCAGGACCAGCTTTCTTAGGGAGCTCTTCTAAAGGTTCATCTCTCTGTAGGTGATGGCTTTGTTATGGAAGGTTTGAGAATCGCTTCTTTTAAGGTGGTTGTAGAATTTAATGGTTCTTTTCTGGATTTTGATCATTAGCGGGTCTCGGCCTAATTCTGCTCTGCATACATTATTTGGTGTTTTACTTTGTACAGAGAGGATAGTTTTGCAGAATAGTCCATTGGAATTTGTGGTCTGTATATTTTATAATTTTATTGAGGATACCATCAACCCCACAGACCTTTTATGGGTTGGAGGGTTTGTATTTTTAGATTCTATGGATTCTTTAATTACATTGAGCTGATTTCTGATGTGCTGTTCCTTCTTTTTCTGTAGTGTATTTCTGTGTTGTTTTAGTGATTCACCATAGTGAAGGCATAGACTCAGGTTTTCTGGGTTGTTTTAGTGATTCACCATAGTGAAGGCATAGGCTCAGGTTTTCTGGGTTGTTTTAGTGATTCACCATAGTGAAGGCATAGGCTCAGGTTTTCTGGGTTGTTTTAGTGATTCACCATAGTGAAGGCATAGGCTCAGGTTTTCTGGGTTGTTTTAGTGATTCACCATAGTGAAGGCGTAGACTCAGGTTTTCTGGGTTGTTTTAGTGATTCACCATAGTGAAAGCGTAGACTCAGGTTTTCTGGGTTGTTTTAGTGATTCACCATAGTGAAGGCGTAGACTCAGGTTTTCTGGGTTGTTTTAGTGATTCACCATAGTGAAGGCATAGGCTCAGGTTTTCTGGGTTGTTTTAGTGATTCACCATAGTGAAGGCGTAGACTCAGGTTTTCTGGGTTGTTTTAGTGATTCACCATAGTGAAGGCATAGGCTCAGGTTTTCTGGGTTGGATAGGTTTCTCAATTTCTTTCTTATGTTTTTGCATTCTTCAAGCTCTGTAGGGTTTCTACCCAGACATTTTAGAAATTGAAGAAACTTTTAATGATTTCATAGAATATTACTTATTCAGATATGCAGGAACCTGACAGATCTTCATATTTCATTGAAGACAGAGCAATTTCCCTGACAGAATTGATATAGATTGTTTCTACATTGTTTGATACAAAGAATAAAAATCTTTATATTTCTATGGTCCCATCCCTTTTCCTGGAACGTCACCCCTCCCAAGCTGCAGACACCAGGGTTGACTCAGCCTATAGTCTTTCAATAACTGACTGTTAAGGGACCATTGTTAATCCTTTTATATACATTCATATGGTATGTCACAGACATAAACCTCGTACAATAGGCCTGTTGTCTGGTTCCAGTAACACCAGCGCTGGTGACCAGTTAACTTCATTTACCACACTCTGTTTGAGTTACAGTATTGAGGCTCACTACAGCACGGTGTCCCAAGATAGTGCACTATAAAGGGAATATGGTACCATTTGGGACACAGAAAATGAGGCTCAACATATGCTTTACTTTTTTTAACTAGGCAAGTCAGTTCAGAACACATTCTTATTTTTAATGACAGTGTAGGAACAGTGGGTTTAACTGCCATGTTCGGGGTAGAACGTTAGAGTTTTACCTTGTCAATTGAGGGATTTGATCTTGCAACCATACGATTACTAGTCTCACGCTCTAACCACTAGGCTACCTGCCACCCCAATATGTTAACATGGTTGTTATGTTGTGGATTGGTCTGCAGCCATGTCTCATCACTTTGGAAGAATAGGAATGGCTGAGAATGGGGTGGGGGTACCCGGAATATCTGGCCAATGGACCAAAACTCTGTTACCATTACAAAATATTCTTTAACACCATTTGTTAGATCAGTTTAGTCAGTTTAAGCAGATGCTAAACTACAGGACTGTTTTGCTAGCACAGACTGGAATACTATAGTATTCTATAGTAAACTGTAGTATTTTTGTGGCTAAAGCTGACTGAACACCCCTTTACCCCACCACTGGGCCTCCACTTTAGGGATGTTTTTACTTCAAAGGCTCTCTGCTGGGAGGCTGGAGGCCCAAAAGTCCAAACCCATGCAGAGAGACACAGAGTAAGAGACGGGGGAGAGAGGACTGCTAGATTGGCTATATCTTTGACTTTCATCTTCTCTGGTTCTCGAAATAGCAGCTGAGCACTTCAGTTAAGACACCGTAGGAACTTAAGGAAGCAGAGACAGGGAGGGAGTGTCAGTATGCAGCAGGCACAAGTGTGTGTGTGTGTGTGTGTGTGTGTGTGTGTGTGTGTGTGTGTGTGTGTGTGTGTGTGTGTGTGTGTGTGTGTGTGTGTGTGTGTGTGTGTGTGTGTGTGTGTGTGTGTGTGTGTGTGTGTGTGTGTGTGTGTGTGTGTGTGTGTGTGTGTGTGTGTGTGTGTGTGTGTGTGTGTGTGTGTGTGTGTGAAGGCAAATCTTAACTTAACTGTGTGTCTTTCCAACAACTGATCACCTTGAGACAGAATACTGCTGACACAAGAATGCCACTCGAAGAGTCCCCACTGTTTATGGTTTTTTAACATAAACCAGCACTCACAGGACAGGACTGGCTACTGTACTACAGACAGACAGACAGACAGACAGACAGACAGACAGACAGACAGACAGACAGACAGACAGATCCTCCCCAGGGGTTTACTCTCTCCTCTTCTGAGTCACTATGAGACTTGAATGAAAGACAGGGAAAGGCATGTACACACGCAGACAGGCTCGGGCGCCGTCATGTTCACTCCATCCCGTGTCTATTTGGCACTCATTTCCATGCCCAGGAGGTCTCACCTGTGAAGTACAAGTACGTCAAACAACAGTGACGCTTGGTCGACAGCTGCTTCTCCTGTGTGATCACTCGCACCTTGGCGAAAGTTATACTGTACCCTTCCCACTTTAGCCCTATCACTGATGATTACTGTGGTGTCTTTAGCCCTATCACTGATGATTACTGTGGTGTCTTTAGCCCTATCACTGATGATTACTGTGGTGTCTTTAGCCCTATCACTGATGATTACTGTGGTGTCTTTAGCCCTATAACTGATGATTACTGTGGTGTCTTTAGCCCTATCACTGATGATTACTGTGGTGTCTTTAGCCCTATAACTGATGATTACTGTGGTGTCTGGCCATGACCCCCCCCGAGTCTACTGATGGCTACTTTATTGAGGAAAAATGTACTTTCTGTAATATGTGGTTGTCCCACCCAGCTATCTTAAGATGAATACACTAACTGTAAGTCGCTCTGGATAAGGGCGTCAGCGAAATTATGTAAATTACACTGACTAGCTGTCAATCATGCTGATGAGGTATGATGTGTTGGCAGGTGTTTCTGGTATTAACATGGGAAAAAACAAGGAGACGACAGAAGATTTAAACACCTGGGGTATAATACAAAGCAGGATCAATGAGTTAGCTGGCTAACTTTCATAAACAACCAGAAATAACTATCGATTTGATAACTCCTGACCCCAACCTAATCTTAAATATGTGTTCTTGGTTTTTGAGTCAATCTTTCAAAAGAATTGAAAGTTCTTTCAGAATATTTAATCATGTTAGCAGGCTATGTCATTGGTCTTGCTTTGTAGTATACCCTTCTGCTAGCTAAGGTAATTAATGGTAGAAATGAGTGGAGAAAACAACAATAGCTGGGTCATTGTGCTTGGACAGTACCTATGCTTGTAGACATGCTGCGTGCTAAAATGAAAGCCACACAATATTTTGGGCTACAGTATATTATGATTCCCCCTGACTAGATTACTTTTATCCGGCTCAAAACAAAACCTACCATAGATAAAGCTGAGATGCTTTGGCCCAGCTTACAAGACCGGGCCCAGCTGAGAGAGACAATACCTGGTGTTTTCACTGGATCTTTCTGTCAAGACATGTTGCACAGAGCGTTACTCAGACAACAGTACATCTTTAGAGAGGGTTGACTGGTGTACTGTATGACTGGTGTACCGTATGATAGGCCAAACCTCTCTTTACCTCGCTTCTCTCTTTCTTTCTTTTTATATGTGAGATACAACATAAAGCTTTGTCCCTCAGGGGATGAATAAAGCAAAGAGCAGTCTCATAAAAAATCATAAACTCATAAAACTCATAAAAGCTACCCTGGGGTGGCAGGGTAGCCTACTGGTTAGAGCGGTGGACTGGTAACCGGAAGGTTTCAAGTTCAAATCCCTGAGCTGACAAGGTACAAATCTGTTGTTCTGCCCCTGAACAGGCAGTTAACCCACTGTTCCTAGGCTGTCATTGAAAATAAGAATTTGTTCTTAACTGACTTGCCTAGTTAAATAAAGGAATAAAAATGTCTTTAATCATTTATTGTGTCAGAAGAAGATGAGGCGAGCAGCTCCTGCCTCCCTGAGAGCTGCTGGTGTGCGCGCACGCCCGCGTGTGTGTACCTCCCCTAGAGTTGGGATATGATGTAAGACGAGAGGTAACCTGTTTCATTTCTACCATTTAAGGCAGAGAAGGATTGTTGTCTGAAAGACAGGGGAGACAGAATGTCCTACTAGTGGCAGTACATTTGGAAGTGGTTTTTATACATTCCAAAAGAGAGAATCAAATCAAATTAAAGTCTGATAAGTAAAACAAAACAATAACTGTGTCCTAAATGGCACCCTATCCCCTATATAGTGCATTACCTTTGCCCCTCTATCCATAGGGCTCTGGTCAAGAGTAGTGCACTTTGTATGGAATATGGTGCAATTTGGGACTTAGATACAGTGCAATTTGGGACTTAGATACAGTGGAAAAAGGAGCTCTGTTCATGTCCAGTCAGGCTTGTCATGGTGGGGCAGTTTCGAAACAAGCTAAGCCTCACCGAAAGAAGTACAGGGGAGAGAGAGAGAGAGAGAGAGAGAGAGAGAGAGAGAGAGAGAGAGAGAGAGAGAGACAGAGAGAGAGAGGGAGAGAGAGAGAGTTCAGGATGTCTCTACATTCCTTGTCAGCCCAGCTGCGCTGCTCGACCTTTACAGAAAGCTGTAGGAAGTAGGAACATCTTGTTTTGATTGATTAATTGTTGAATGTGTCACTGCAAGTATATACTGTCAGTGTTAGTGGACTATGGCAGTGTAATAAGACTGTCAGTATAGAGTTAGTGGACTATGGCAGTGCAATAAGACTGTCAGTATAGAGTTAGGGGACTATAGCACTGCAATAAGACTGTCAGTATAGAGTTAGTGGACTATGGCAGTGCAATAAGACTGTCAGTATAGACTAGTGGACTACGGCACTGCAATACGACTGTCAGTATAGAGTTAGTGGACTATGGCAGTGCAATAAGACTGTCAGTATAGACTAGTGGACTATGGCACTGCAATAAGACTGTCAGTATAGAGTTAGTGGACTATGGCAGTGCAATAAGACTGTCAGTATAGAGTTAGTGGACTATGGCACTGCAATAAGACTGTCAGTATAGAGTTAGTGGACTATGGCACTGCAATAAGACTGTCAGTATAGAGTTAGTGGACTATGGCACTGCAATAAGACTGTCAGTATAGAGTTAGGGGACTATGGCACTGCAATAAGACTGTCAGTATAGAGTTAGTGAACTATGGCAGTGCAATAAGACTGTCAGTATAGAGTTAGTGAACTATGACAGTGCAATAAGACTGTCAGTATAGAGTTAGTGGACTATGGCACTGCAATAAGACTGTCAGTATAGAGTTAGTGAACTATGGCACTGCAATAAGACTGTCAGTATAGAGTTAGTGGACTATGGCACACTACATCCTCATGTTAGATTAGAGGCATTCAATGAAATGTCCCAATACTGATTCAAAATCCATAGTAGTACTAGAGGTTCTTTCATAAGAAAGACCCAGATAATATATGGCCTGAGGGGAAATAGAGTGAGGTCTCTTTATGGATGGAAAGCACATACCAATACAGTACAGCTGTTAAAACTTCCTCCAGTGGCTTAGCCTGAAGGGCAGCAAGCCAGACCTTGACTACAGTCTCAGGTTCATAAGGATCATAAGGAAACTCCATTCTCTTAAAGTGGAACTGATAGCGTTTGAACTACTTTGCAGATATGAAACAAACAGGCAATCATAATATCAGTCAAGAATATCAAATTCACAGTTTATGTTACAAAACCAACTTTATAAGAGGTTTTAAAAATATTTTCTACTTGACTCAGCGTTCCATGACGTACACTAAGGCATTGTTGGCAGAATAGATGGATGCAGTTCAATGCATGATTAATATAATTCACCAATACATGTCTTGGTAGTCCAAAACATATGCCATCTGTAAATACAAATACAATTGTTAAATTACGAGCCTAGTTGGTTTAACCATGGAAAAAGACCTACACCTTCCTGCTAGCCATGATTGGCTAAGATAATGGATGTGCTGGACATGCCGAGAGATGAGTTTGGATTGGTCTGCCACACTCAAACCCTACCCCCCAACCCGATCACTCTGTTCTCTTGGCCCTCCCACCCCTAAGGGGGGGGACAGCTCCTGCTCTGCTCAGCCCAGTCCAAGCTCTTCACTGTCCTGGCAGTCCAATGGTGGAACCAGCTTCCCCCTGAAGCTTGGACCCTGTCCATCTTCCGAAAAGATCTGAAACCCTACCTCTTCAAACAGTATCTTAAATAATCCTCCTCACCTCGGACCTCCCCTAGCTCTGATTCTATTGATAGCTATGATATTGATGAAAAATGTACTTTCTATGCCTGTGATATGTGGTTGTCCCACCTCGCTATGTTAATATGAATGCACTAGCTGTAAGTTACTCTGGATAAGAGCGTCTGCTAAATGACAAAAATGTAAATGTAAATGTAGCATGCTTCTGTCTATAACATGAGCTACTCAGTACTGTAGGTCTACTGTAGATCATCCTTTATACCGTAGCTTTTAAAAAAAGATATTGTGAAGAACTGCAAAAGTGTTGCTACTGCTCTCCACTTTTGGGAGGACGATCGTGCCATGCTGTCTCCCTCTGGCTTTCAAAATGAATCAGATGATGAGGAAATCCCTGATTTTGATCAAAACATTTTAGATGAACCAGACATTTTAGAGTCTTCTTCTTGTATATGGCGCATGCGACAAATAAAGTTTGATTTGATTTGAGTTTTCAAATCAGTGGAATGCCTGGGGAAGCAGAATATGATAGCTAAAGAAATTGAAAAAATACTGGCATTTGATTGCGAATATACTGATGGAGTCGAAAAGAGAACACAGAAGGCTGTTGTATAAAACAGCTGTCTCCGGATTACATCTTCAAACTGAGGGCAATCATTGGTATCCGTAACAGAGAGGGAGAAGCGTTCATCAATATATATGGGTAAACTTCTAGCTAGCTACCTTTTCAGTTATTATACATTTCTAATTTTGTCAGATAGTCGCCAGCTAACGTTAGAAGGAAGTGATCTGTGTATCTGAGAAAGCCATTTGTATTGCTAGTTATAGCCTAATGTTAGCTATGTAGCTAACATGGAACTTAGTTAGTTAGCTTTAGCTACCTTTAGATTCATGCATGATGGCTAGCTATGACAATCGTATTTTATTGCTAGTAGTATGGGTTGGGATTACCACGTTCAAAACCACTAGGAACTCGTAACTGGGAACTCGGAAATCTAGCAAGTAACCAATTCACTGTACCGTTTACACCTTCTGTATCCTGTGCATGTGACAAATACACTTCGATTTTATTTGATATAGTGTGTGTTTGGGGCTCCCGAGTGGCGCAGCAGTCTAAGGCACTGCATCTCAGTGCTAGATGCATCACTATAGGGAGTCCCATAGGGTGGCACACAATTGGCCCAGTGTCATACGGGTGTAGGCCCTCATTGTAAATAAAAATTTGTTCTTAAAACTTGTTGAGGATAGGGGGCAGTATTTTCACTTTGGATGAATTGCGTGCCCATAGTGAACTGCATCCTACTCTGTCCTAGATTGCTAATATATGCATATTATTATTACTATTGGATATAAAACACTCTGAAGTTTCTAAAACTGTTTGAATTATGTCTGTGAGCATAACAGAACTCATAGGGCAGGCAATCTTCCAAACAAGAAGTGAAATTCTGAATGTGGGTCAACTTTGACGTCATCGCCCCTTCCTTTCCCAACAAGATATGGATCTGGTAACACTTCCTACGCCTTCCACTAGATGTCCTCGTTCAGTAGAACGTGGAATGGAGTTTTTGGTGTGAACTTTGACCGAATGGGAGGGGAAATAGTCACGGTCTTGGCAGAATGCAATTTTCCTGTGGCGCATTTCTCTGTGGGTGCCACCGTCGTTCCATTTGGCTGCAGATGAAAACGTATGATCCGGTTGGAACGTTATTGGATATATATGAAAATAACATCCTGAAGATTGATTCTCTACTTAGTTTGACCAGTTTATTCGACCTGGAATATACAGTATATTTCTGAAGTTTTCGTGTGAGTTGTCCTGGACCAGTGTCAGCTTTTGGGCACGTGAGCTGAAAGTGATAGCAAATGCAGCTAATTGGACACTAGTATTGGACATTATGGAACAAAACAATGATTTATTGTGGAACTAGGACTCCATGCACTGTATTCTGTTGAAAGATCATCAAAGGTAAGGGAATATTTGTGATGTTATTTCGTATTTCTGTTGACTCCAACATGGCGGAGAAATATATTTATGTCTGAGCGCTGTCTCAGATTATTGCATGGTAGGCTTTTTTCATAACGTTTAAAAAAAATCTGACACAGCGGTTGCATTAAGAACCAGTGTATCTTAAATTATAGGCCAAGGACGAGATAGTGTATTTATGCCTAGAGTTGTTCCTTATTGTAGGCTACTACTTTCACCACTTTTAGTCTTGAAAACTTTGGTTGTTTACTACACTACCTTACTATGTTTAGCACATTGTACCCAAGATGGCATAGCAGTTCAGAAGTCTTTTGTCCTCGTCTTGTCGTATCCTGTATATATATATATTTACAACTTTTTTTCACGTACATTTTATTTTTATTTTCCATCAACTCATCTTCAAAACACTCTCCTGCAACCCGCCTCACCAATTTATATTTATAAATAAGTATTATTTACCTCAAATCTGCAATCCTCCAAGAAGCTAGCCAGAAGCTAGCCAGAAACTCCAAGAAGCTAGCCAGAAACTAACCAGAAGCTAGCCAGGAGCTAGCTAGAAGCTAATCAGAAGCTAGTTCAGAAGCTAGTTGGCTTCTTTACTGGCAAATCGTTAGTATTCAGCTAACCACGGTTTGTGGTCATCAGCTATCCTTTAGCTCGAAAATCTATCGCCAGTTTTTGTACGGCACAGCTCGGAACGGAACATACCGGACCAATTTTTCTCTCCATGTCCTCGGATTTCAACTGCTCTCTGGACATTCATTCCCGGATCTCACAGCTAGCTAGCTGCTATCTGTGTGTCTATCAGCTCTCGTCGATTCCGGAGCAAACATCAATTACTCCGGAGCTAGCCAGCTCCGTCAATCACTCCTGAGCTCCGTCAATCACTCCTGGGCTGCAGTCACCTATCCGGACTCGTTTTACCGCCTATGAGGAGCCCCACTGGGCCTTCACAACTGGACTGCCGACGTTATCTACCCGACGTTACCTGAACGCCCATCTGCGGCCTGCTAACCGTGGTCATCAGCTATCCTTTAGCTCGAAAATCTATCGCCAGTTTTTGTACGGCACAGCTCGGAACGGAACATACCGGACCAATTTTTCTCTCCATGTCCTCGGATTTCAACTGCTCTCTGGACATTCATTCCCGGATCTCACAGCTAGCTAGCTGCTATCCGTGTGTCTATCTGCTCTCGTCGATTCCGGAGCAAAAATCAATTACTCCGGAGCTAGCCAGCTCCGTCAATCACTCCTGAGCTCCGTCAATCACTCCTGGGCTGCAGTCACCTATCCGGACTCGTTTTACCGCCTATGAGGAGCCCCACCGGGCCTTCACAACTGGACTGCCGACGTTATCTACCCGACGTTACCTGAATGCCCATCTGCGGCCTGCTAACCGTTAGCTGTCTTACCGGCTGCTCTCAGAATAGACAATCGGACAATTTATTTATTTTTATTATTATTATGTTTCTTCTTGGGCCTCTATATAACTATATCTATTGTTTTTATTTTATTTTTGTTGTTGTGTGATTTGGACTAATCCCCTCTACCACACGGAACCCCACTAATCTACTGACGGAACGCAAGAGGTGGCTAACAACAGACCTCCATCCTATGCTAGCTTGCTACCGATGTCCTGGCTAGCTGTCTAAATCGCCGTGACCCCCAAACCAACCACTCCACTCACTGGACTCTTTTGATCACTCGACTAAGGATGCCTCTCCTTAATGTCAATATGTCTTGTCCATTGCTGTTCTGGTTAGTGTTTATTGGCTTATTTCACTGTAGCACCTCTAGTCCTGCTCACTATACCTTCTCCAATTTATTAGTTCCACCACCCACACATGCAATGACATCTCCTGGTTTCAATGATGTTTCTAGAGACAATATCTCTCTCTTCATCACTCAATACCTAGGTTTACCTCCACTGTATTCACATCCTACCATACCTTTGTCTGTACATTATACCTTGATGCTATTTTACCGCCCCCAGAAACCTCCTTTTACTCTATGTTCCAGACGTTCTAGACGACCAATTTTTATTGCTTTTAGCCGCACCCTTATTCTACTCCTCCTATGTTCCTCTGGCGATGTAGAGGTGAATCCAGGCCCTGCAGTGCCTAGCTCCACTCCTATTCCCCAGGCGCTCTCTTTTGATGACTTCTGTAACCGTAATAGCCTTGGTTTCATGCATGTTAACATTAGAAGCCTCCTCCCTAAGTTTGTTCTATTCACTGCTTTAGCACACTCTGCCAACCCGGATGTTCTAGCTGTGTCTAAATCCTGGCTTAGGAAGACCACCAAAAATTCTAAAATTTTAATTCCAAATTACAACATTTTCAGACAAGATAGAACTGCCAAAGGGGGCGGTGTTGCAATCTACTGCAAAGATAGCCTGCAGAGTTCTGTCCTACTATCCAGGTCTGTACCCAAACAATTTGAACTTCTACTTTTAAAAATCCACCTCTCTAAAAACAAGTCTCTCACCGTTGCCGCCTGCTATAGACCACCCTCTGCCCCCAGCTGTGCTCTGGACACAATATGTGAACTGATTGCCCCCCATCTATCTTCAGAGCTCGTGCTGCTAGGCGACCTAAACTGGAACATGCTTAACACCCCAGCCATCCTACAATCTAAACTTGATTTCCTCAATCTCACTCAAATGATCAATGAACCTACCAGGTACCCCCCCAAAGCCTTAAACACGGGCACCCTCATAGATACCATCCTAACCAACTTCCCCTCTAAATACACCTCTGCTGTCTTCAACCAAGATCTCAGCGATCACTGCCTCATTGCCTGCATCCGTAATGGGTCAGCGGTCAAACGACCTCCACTCATCACTGTAAAACGCTCCTTGAAACACTTCAGCGAGCAGGCCTTTCTAATCGACCTGGCCGGGGTATCCTGGAAGGATATTGATCTCATCCCGTCAGTAGAGGATGCCTGGATATTTTTTTTAAATGCCTTCCTAACCATCTTAAATAAACATGCCCCATTCAAGAAATTTAGAACCAGGAACAGATATAGCCCTTGGTTCTCCCCAGACCTGACTGCCCTTAACCAACACAAAAACATCCTATGGCGTTCTGCATTAGCATCGAACAGCCCCCGTGATATGCAGCTGTTCAGGGAAGCTAGAAACCGTTATACACAGGCAGTTAGAAAAGCCAAGGCTAGCTTTTTCAAGCAGAAATTTGCTTCCTGCAACACTAACTCAAAAAAATTCTGGGACACTGTAAAGTCCATGGAGAATAAGAACACCTCCTCCCAGCTGCCCACTGCACTGAAGATAGGAAACACTGTCACCACTGATAAATCCACCATAATTGAGAATTTCAATAAGCATTTTTCTACGGCTGGCCATGCTTTCCACCTGGCTACTCCTACCCCGGTCAACAGCACTGCACCCCCAAAAGCAACTCGCCCAAACCTTCCCCATTTCTCCTTCTCCCAAATCCATTCAGCTGATGTTCTGAAAGAGCTGAAAAATCTGGACCCCTACAAATCAGCCGGGCTAGACAATCTGGACCCTTTCTTTCTAAAAGTATCTGCCGAAATTGTTGCCACCCCTATTACTAGCCTGTTCAACCTCTCTTTCGTGTCGTCTGAGATTCCCAAAGATTGGAAAGCAGCTGCGGTCATCCCCCTCTTCAAAGTTGGGGACACTCTTGACCCAAACTGCTACAGACCTATATCTATCCTACCATGCCTTTCTAAGGTCTTCGAAAGCCAAGTCAACAAACAGATTACCGACCATTTCGAATCTCACCATACCTTCTCTGCTATGCAATCTGGTTTCAGAGCTGGTCATGGGTGCACCTCAGCCACGCTCAAGGTCCTAAACGATATCTTAACCGCCATCGATAAGAAACATTACTGTGCAGCCGTATTCATTGATCTGGCCAAGGCTTTCGACTCTGTCAACCACCACATCCTCATCGGCAGACTCGACAGCCTTGGTTTCTCAAATGATTGCCTCGCCTGGTTCACCAACTACTTCTCTGATAGAGTTCAGTGTGTCAAATCGGAGGGTCTGCTGTCCGGACCTCTGGCAGTCTCTATGGGGGTGCCACAGGGTTAAATTCTTGGACCGACTCTCTTCTCTGTATACATCAATGAGGTCGCTCTTGCTGCTGGTGAGTCCCTGATCCACCTCTACGCAGACGACACCATTCTGTATACTTCTGGCCCTTCTTTGGACACTGTGTTAACAACCCTCCAGACAAGCTTCAATGCCATACAACTCTCCTTCCGTGGCCTCCAATTGCTCTTAAATACAAGTAAAACTAAATGCATGCTCTTCAACCGATCGCTACCTGCACCTACCCGCCTGTCCAACATCACTACTCTGGACGGCTCTGACTTAGAATACGTGGACAACTACAAATACTTAGGTGTCTGGTTAGACTGTAAACTCTCCTTCCAGACCCATATCAAACATCTCCAATCCAAAGTTAAATCTAGAATTGGCTTCCTATTTCGCAACAAAGCATCCTTCACTCATGCTGCCAAACATACCCTTGTAAAACTGACCATCCTACCAATCCTCGACTTTGGCGATGTCATTTACAAAATAGCCTCCAATACCCTACTCAACAAATTGGATGCAGTCTATCACAGTGCAATCCGTTTTGTCACCAAAGCCCCATATACTACCCACCATTGCGACCTGTACGCTCTCGTTGGCTGGCCCTCGCTTCATACTCATCGCCAAACCCACTGGCTCCATGTCATCTACAAGACCCTGCTAGGTAGAGTCCCCCCTTATCTCAGCTCACTGGTCACCATAGCATCTCCCACCTGTAGCACACGCTCCAGCAGGTATATCTCTCTAGTCACCCCCAAAACCAATTCTTTCTTTGGCCTCCTCTCCTTCCAGTTCTCTGCTGCCAATGACTGGAACGAACTACAAAAATCTCTGAAACTGGAAACACTTATCTCCCTCACTAGCTTTAAGCACCAACTGTCAGAGCATCTTACAGATTACTGCACCTGTATATAGCCCACCTATAATTTAGCCCAAACAACTACCTCTTTCCCAACTGTATTTAATTAATTAATTTATTTTGCTCCTTTGCACCCCATTATTTTTATTTCTACTTTGCACATTCTTCCATTGCAAAACTACCATTCCAGTGTTTTACTTGCTATATTGTATTTACTTTGCCACCATGGCCTTTTTTGCCTTTACCTCCCTTTTCACCTAATTTGCTCACATTATATATAGACTTGTTTATACTGTATTATTGACTGTATGTTTGTTTTACTCCATGTGTAACTCTGTGTCGTTGTATCTGTCGAACTGCTTTGCTTTATCTTGGCCAGGTCACAATTGTAAATGAGAACTTGTTCTCAACTTGCCTACCTGGTTAAATAAAGGTGAAATAAAAATAAATAAAAATGTGTCACGCCCTGGTCGAAGTATTTTGTGTTTATCTTCATTTATTTGGTCAGGCCAGGGTGTGACATGGGTTTTTGTATGTGGTGTGTATGTATTGGTATTGTAGCTTAGTGGGGTGTTCTAGTTAAGTCTATGGCTGTCTGAAGTGGTTCTCAATCAGAGGCAGATGTTTATCGTTGTCTCTGATTGGGAACCATATTTAGGCAGCCATATTCTTTGTGTGTTTCGTGGGTGATTGTCCTTAGTGTCCTTAGGCTGTTTCGGTTTTCATTACGTTTATTGTTTTGTATTTAGATTCGTGTTACGTTCGTTCATTAAACATGGATCGCAATCTACACGCTGCATTTTGGTCCGACTCTCATTCACCACAAGAGAACCGTTACAACATTGCCTCAAATGTGAATCCTAATAGAGATGGGTGGGGCTTAAGAGGGTGTGAATGATGCTTAATGGATGTAGACAAAGAAGAGCTCTCAAGTAGTTGTATTAAAACTCAAAACAAAACTCAATTTCTCAAAAGTGATGGGTCATGTGAAAGAAATGCTAATTGATCAACTTTTAAAGAATAATTACTTTCCCATTTTTCCTCAACTGCAGTGTATGATAAACCATTTTATAACTAAATATAAATATATATATATATATATAACTCTGAGTCTCTACTTTTATCCAATGAAAAAAAAACACAATTTCACATTTTGCTACATAAGACCGTATTGGACAGGCAGACAGGTTCCCATTCAGTTGTCAAAAAGTGGGTTGGGACAAGCATGCATTGACAGGCAAGCTGCAGAAGGATGAGCAGGCTACTATTCCCCATTGTTTATCAGCGCAATTCTGACAGCCAACTAGCTGGAAACTTTACAGAGGGTTTATCTAATGTTCCCTCATTAGATTTGAGCTTATCTTGCTCTGGCTAGCATTAGTTGTTGATCTTGATGTGCATAGGTGTTTGGACAGGAAATATTTTAAGCCAACAGGACAGGAAAATACATTGAGATAGAAAAATAGTGATTTTATAAGCATTCAAATTATTACTGAAAATAAATATGTTGCAGTTCTTAGGGATGGTAAATTACTGTAGATAATGTATCCCACACAATGCAACATATATTAAATTATTGATGTGACTGATTTTAAGGTTAACCCATGTTATTGTTAGATGAAATACAGTGGACTCCCGAAGGAAATATTTCATTAGTACAGAAAGCATATGATATGGTTAGCATTCGTTTTGGCTTCATTTGATCATTAGAAGATTTTTTATTTAAATAGTATAAAGTGGACAGGGATATATGACATCTGTGGTGATTCAGGATTATTGATAGGATCGAGATAACCTTAATTAACCTATGTAAGGACTTTAGAAATTGCCACCATAGACAAGTTTAAAAAAAAAAAATCCATGAGTTTAGAAAAAGCCAAACAGTGAGACATTTAGTTAATATTTGAAAACAACACATAGTTGTTACAGACAGATAGGGGAAAGGGCAGACAGAGGAGCCCTCCCCGCACTGCTGAGACCTTGAAGGTTTGAGAGCAGAGAGGAGAAGGGGGGCCAGGAAATGAGCAAGATAGGAGTGACACCGAAATAGTAGCATTGACTAGTGTCTGTGAAATAAGAAAGGAGAGAAAAGGGTTACTATTTAAATAAATAGTAGCATTGACTAGTGTCTGTGAAATAAGAAAGGAGAGAAAAGGGTTACTGTTTAAATAGACAAATATATATATATATATATTTAAGAACATACAAAGCAGCTCAGATAACTCTTAAAGTAGATAAGACACTTGACTGAGAATTGATACAGGATAGATATGAATGGACGCCCAAGGGAGAATTGGACATGTGGAGAATGAAAGGTGCGCTCCTACATGATAATATCAGAATATAAGGATAATTTACTAATCTTACCTAAGTCATTGTTTAGAGTAGGCAAGGTTGTTACCTGGGCAGAGCCAGCCTTCGTGGTCAGAATAGCTGAACGAGCTACCTGGGTTCACATCACACTGCAAAAGGGTAAGACATACTGATAGTGTCGAACAATCACAGTGTTAGAGAGGAGAACCGTAACCAACAGGGATCGGGGGTCATTTCTCTAATGAAGGTTCCCTGATCCAGTCTTTTCCCCACTGTGAGCGTTCATAGAAGTGAAAGTTTGGGCTGGCCTCTGGCTGATGATATGATCTCTGGGAGGAGGTGGAGCTTTACAGGAGTGCTGATTGGTCTGAGCTGTCGTATTGTGGGAGCAATATTCCTTACACCAGGACCCATCCAAGAATTCAGAAGGTGGTAACTTGACACGTAGTTAAACCATGAGGATTTTGTATTAACCAAGCATAAGAGATCACTTGATCTGGATAAACAGGAAGTGAGAGTGGAGATTGGGAAGGATGTCTCAGTGGAGTTATATGTAGACCAAATGGGGTCTCTGACTCCTTGGCAGTATAGGACTATGAGCCATTATGGAAGATATCTGTGCAAGTCCCTGTGTAGTTCATGGAAACAGGTTATAGCTCACACCGAGAGAGAGGGTAACATAAATCCACATACCCTGTATGGAAGAAGATGCAGTGTAGTGAAAGTAAGGGTTTCAGTTGATAACCTAGTGCCATTCCGGGTAGAAGAAGTTAGGGCAGATGATAGTTCTATAGTCATCCAGAATGCAAGCAGAGCCCCGGACAAAACGGATACTGACAGTGGAGTTGTCCAGAGCCAAGGGCCAGTGTGGATAGAGCCAGACGAAAGATCTTAAGGAAGTGATTGAGGTGGAAACTGGTTATGGGGATTCTAACCTGTGGTTAGAATGGATTCAGTATACAGCCAGATCAGTAGCGAAAGAAGAATGTTAGGCCTGCGCCACAGCAAAACCTCAGTTGACAACCATTCCCTTTCCATTTGATGGAATTGATTCACCCAGGGGAATGGCCTGTATGGTAAAGCTGTTCATGAAGGCAGGGAAACCAGACAATGACAGTTGCATTGATCTGCATTATTTGTATCTCCATGTGCCCATTACATCCAGACTTCCCCCTTTCACAGTTACAGGAGGACATTATTATTGTATGGCTCGATACATCACACACAGATGGGACGTAGGGGAAGTAAGGACATTATTATTGCATGGCTCGCTACATCACACACGGATGGGACGTAGGGGAAGTAAGGACATTATTATTGCATGGCTTGCTACATCACACACGGATGGGACGTAGGGGAAGTAAGAACATTATTATTGCATGGCTCGATACATCACACACGGATGGGACGTAGGGGAAGTAAGGACATTATTATTGCATGGCTCGCTACATCACACACGGATGGGACGTAGGGGAAGTAAGGACATTATTATTGCATGGCTCGATACATCACACACGGATGGGACGTAGGGGAAGTAAGAACATGCAATAGGACAGAGAATGTTACAACCGACAAGACAATGAGGGACTTGACTGGTAGATGAAATGGCCTGGAGTGGATGTCTGGTGATTTGTGGAGGTGTGAGACTGTGACCTAACCTTCCTACCATTTGTACCGGTAGTTGTGCACTAGTGCAGTTAGGCATGCCCTTCACCCTTACCTGGAGCCAGGTAGAAGAGAGAGAAGGAATGCTCCGTCAGGATCTTTTGACAATAGAGTTTACATTGATAGCATTGGAGTTCCAAGGGGTGTGCCTGATGAGTTCTGGATTGGAATCAAGCATCTTCTGGTGATAAAAGCTGCAACTAGGTTGATGGGATGTCAGGATAGAATAGCCTTGGATATGTTACTGGCTGAAAAGGGTGGGGGTGTATGAGGTTTCATCCCAGAATAACACAGCTCCAGACGGATCAGTGACCAAGGCCCTGGCAGAGAACTGGAGTAGATAATGCTCTAACAAATTGGTCTGATAGTGTGTCTGGGAAATGAAAAAATGTCATGATCATTGTGTTTTGGGCAAACTTCACCTGTGTGACTGTGTTAGTTTTGTGCGGATATTGTGAGAAAGGTTCTCATTTCTAGGACTCTGGAGAAATCGATGACGGAATAGATGGTGAGATACGGACCGATTCCAAGCTCTGACCAGTGGAATGATTAATACAAGCCCCCAGATCTGGTAGATTAATCCGGATCCTTCACATACGAGGAGCCTATGTTAGATGAGACCATTTTTGATGTTTAGGGAATTTAGGTTGTTTCTTGTTTTGATGTTTAGACTGTTTCTTTGATGAAGCTTGTAACGAAAATCCAGATAAGAAGAGTCATGATTCTGATGTAGGCCTAGAACAGTCATTGATGAGGAATCGAATGTAAATACATGTATTGTTTTGGATATACTCTTGTATAACATTAATGTTTCCATATAGTGTTTGATATGTCAGTATAAATTATTTAGTCATTAAGGGTGGATTGTTGTGAATAATTACTAAATAACAATGTATACATTTAACTAGGACTAGAACTAATTGAATTCTACCCTGTTTTACTATATCTGATTAATAATGTTAGTTCATAAGAAAGAGGTTATGTAGCATGGACAAGGGGTAATTGGAAATGATAACCATTGTGGAAGAAGGAAATAGACTTCCGGCGCCGACAGAGATGGCCGCCTCGCTTCGCGTTCCTAGGAAACTATGCAGTTTTTTGTTTTTTTACGTGTTATTTCTTACATTAGTACCCCAGGTCATCTTAGGTTTCATTACATACAGTCGAGAAGAACTACTGAATATAAGATCAGCGTCAACTCACCATCAGTATGACCAAGAATATGTTTTCCGCGACGCGGATCCTGTGTTCTGCCTTATAAACAGGTCAACGGAATTGATTCCATGCAGCGACCCCCCAAAAAAACGACTTCGTAAAAGAGGGAAACGTAGCGGTCTTCTGGTCAGACTCCAGACACGGGCACATCGCGCACCACTCCCTAGCATTCTTCTTGTCAATGTCCAGTCTCTTGACAACAAGGTTGATGAAATCCGAGCAAGGGTAGCATTCCAGAGGGACATCAGAGACTGTAACGTTCTCTGCTTCACGGAAACATGGCTCACTGGGAAGACGCTATCCGGGGCGGTGCAGCCAATGGGTTTCTCCACGCATCGCGCCGACAGAAACAAACATCTTTCTGGTAAGAAGAGTGGCGGGGGCGTATGCCTCATGACTAACGAGACATGGTGTGATGAAAGAAACATACAGGAACTCAAATCCTTCTGTTCACCTGATTTAGAATTCCTCACAATCAAATGTAGACCGCATTATCTACCAAGAGAATTCTCTTCGATTATAATCACAGCCGTATATACCCCCCCCCAAGCAGACACATCGATGGCTCTGAACGAACTTTATTTAACTCTTTGCAAACTGGAAACCATTTATCCGGAGGCTGCATTCATTGTAGCTGGGGATTTTAACAAAGCTAATCTGAAAACAAGACTCCCTAAATTTTATCAGCATATCGATTGCGCAACCAGGAGTGGTAAAACCTTGGATCATTGTTACTCTAACTTCCGCAACGCATATAAGGCCCTGCCCCGCCCCCCTTTCGGAAAAGCTGACCACGACTCCATTTTGTTGATCCCTGCCTACAGACAGAAACTTAAACAAGAGGCTCCCACGCTGAGGTTTGTCCAACGCTGGTCCGACCAAGCTGACTCCACACTCCAAGACTGCTTCCATCAAGTGGACTGGGACATGTTTCGTATTGCGTCAGATAAAAATATTGACAAATACGCTGATTCGGTGTGCGAGTTCATTAGAACGTGTGTTGAAGATGTTGTTCCCATAGCAACGATAAAAACATTCCCTAACCAGAAACCGTGGATTGATGGCAGCATTCGCGTGAAACTGAAAGCGCGAACCACTGCTTTTAATCAGGGCAAGGTGTCTGGCAACATGACCGAATACAAACAGTGCAGCTATTCCCTCCGCAAGGCTATTAAACAAGCTAAGCGTCAGTACAGAGACAAAGTAGAATCTCAATTCAACGGCTCAGACACAAGAGGCATGTGGCAGGGTCTACAGTCAATCACGGACTACAAGAAGAAACCCAGCCCAGTCACGGACCAGGATGTCTTGCTCCCAGGCAGACTAAATTACTTTTTTGCCCGCTTTGAGGACAATACAGTGCCAGTGACACGGCCTGCAACGAAAACATGCGGTCTCTCCTTCACTGCAGCCGAGGTGAGTAAGACATTTAAACGTGTTAACCCTCGCAAGGCTGCAAGCCCAGACGGCATCCCCAGCCGCCCCCTCAGAGCTTGCGCAGACCAGCTGGCCGGTGTGTTTACGGACATATTCAATCAATCCCTATACCAGTCTGCTGTTCCCACATGCTTCAAGAGGGCCACCATTGTTCCTGTTCCCAAGAAAGCTAAGGTAACTGAGCTAAACGACTACCACCCCATAGCACTCACTTCCGTCATCATGAAGTGCTTTGAGAGACTAGTCAAGGACCATATCACCTCCACCCTACCTGACACCCTAGACCCACTCCAATTTGCTTACCGCCCAAATAGGTCCACAGACGATGCAATCTCAACCACACTGCACACTGCCCTAACCCACCTGGACAAGAGGAATACCTATGTGAGAATGCTGTTCATCGACTACAGCTCAGCATTCAACACCATAGTACCCTCCAAGCTCCTCCAAGACCCTGGGTCTCGACCCCGCCCTGTGCAACTGGGTACTGGACTTCCTGACGGGCCGCCCCCAGGTGGTGAGGGTAGGCAACAACATCTCCTCCCCGCTGATCCTCAACACGGGGGCCCCACAAGGGTGCGTTCTGAGCCCTCTCCTGTACTCCCTGTTCACCCACGACTGCGTGGCCACACAACAGTGGTAGGCTTGATGACCAACAACGACGAGACGGCGTACAGGGAGGAGGTGAGGGCCCTCGGAGTGTGGTGTCAGGAAAATAACCTCACACTCAACATCAACAAAACTAAGGAGATGATTGTGGACTTCAGGAAACAGCAGAGGGAACACCCCCCTATCCACATCGATGGAACAGTAGTGGAGAGGGTAGCAAGTTTTAAGTTCCTCGGCATACACATCACAGACAAACTGAATTGGTCCACTCACACTGACAGCGTCGTGAAGAAGGCGCAGCAGCGCCTCTTCAACCTCAGGAGGCTGAAGAAATTCGGCTTGTCACCAAAAGCACTCACAAAGTTCTACAGACAATCGAGAGCATCCTGGCGGGCTGTATCACCGCCTGGTACGGCAACTGCTCCGCCCTCAACCGTAAGGCTCTCCAGAGGGTAGTGAGGTCTGCACAACGCATCACCGGGGGCAAACTACCTGCCCTCCAGGACACCTACACCACCCGATGTTACAGGAAGGCCATAATGATCATCAAGGACATCAACCACCCGAGCTACTGCCTGTTCACCCCGCTATCATCCAGAAGGCGAGGTCAGTACAGGTGCATCAAAGCTGGGACCGAGAGACTGAAAAACAGCTTCTATCTCAAGGCCATCAGACTGTTAAACAGCCACCACTAACATTGAGTGGCTGCTGCCAACACACTGTCATTGACACTGACCCAACTCCAGCCACTTTAATAATGGGAATTGATGGGAAATTATGTAAATATATCACTAGCCACTGTAAACAATGCTACCTTATATAATGTTACTTACCCTACATTATTCATCTCATATGCATACGTATATACTGTACTCTATATCACCGACTGCATCCTTATGTAATACATGTATCACTAGCCACTTTAACTATGCCACTTTGTTTACTTTGTCTACATACTCATCTCATATGTATATACTGTACTCGATACCATCTACTGTATGCTGCCCTGTACCATCACTCATTCATATATCCTTATGTACATATTCTTTATCCCCTTACACTGTGTATAAGACAGTAGTTTTGGAATTGTTAGTTAGATTACTTGTTGGTTATCACTGCATTGTCGGAACTAGAAGCACAAGCATTTCGCTACACTCGCATTAACATCTGCTAACCATGTGTATGTGACAAATAAAATGTGATTTTATTTTATTTTGAGGAATGTATGTGTGTGTCTAAAGTAAGCAAACAGAATCATTAACCTATGTTTGAACTGACCCGGCTATAACTCTGGAGATAAAATTAGACTGCGAGAGCCCCTCCAGGTTTTCCTTATCTGAGGGTGACTGGAACTGTCTGCTAAGTGGTAATAAACCTTGGTGAGACTTCAGGTGAATATCCAGATATAGTGTGTAATGTATAGGCATTAGTGGGTTGGAATGTACTGTAGAAGCAGCTTTGTCCTTGTCGGAGAGAAGGAGGGGCATTTAAGACGCTATGACGAAATGTAAGGTATATAAACCAATGTACATGGTATTATGACCAGAGCTCTCTGGAAATAAATGCTACTGATTAATTTTAAGACTGATCTTTGTCTATTTTATGCAAATAAGAACCTTACAAATTCTTATAAACGGACAGTGTTTTGCTTTGTTACAATTGAATTGGTTTATGAACATATAGGAATTAAACTTCTCTAACAATAGGCAACTTAGGTAGAGAGAGCCTATCTTTTCATGGTTGATCAACAAGACTGTAAAGGTCCCAATTGTAAGAGGACTCCTATGGTATTTACATATTTAAAGAAATCCATTCAGGTGTATTTGTTGTAGCTGTTGCTACTGCCTGTAAACACACAGTCCTGATAAACGTGAATGACAGTAAGTTCATGTGGCAAATGGCTGGTTTGCATAATGGCCTACTTATCAGGGCACAAGGCAAGACCCAGATGCAGACACAGGAGGCAGATGGTTGGAGCCTTACATGTTTATTGATCGAAAAAGAGGTAGGCAAGAGAATGATTGTGGACAGGCAAAAGGTCAAAACCAGTTCAGGAGGTGCAGAGTGGCAGGCAGGCTCGAGGCCAAGGCAGGCAGAATTGTCAGGCAGGCGGGTACAGAGTCCAGAAACAGGCAAGGTTCAAAACCGGGAGGACTAGAAAAGGCAGGAGCACAGGAAAAACACTCTGGTTGAAATGGACATACAAGATGAAGTGGCACAGAGAGACAGGAAACACAGGGATAAATACACTGGGGAAAACAAGTGACACCTGGAGGGGGTGGAGACAATCACAAGGACAGGTGAAACAGATCAGGGTGTGACACTACTATAGCTCTGATTGGCTATGGTGCACCGGTCTGCGTAAACTCCAATCCTGGACGAGACAGATGTTTCTAGTAGGTTTTAGTAGGTTTTATTTACTGCAGTGTCTATTAATGGTCCAAACACACGACCGCTTTCCCACTCTATATTGCTATATAATTTTCACAAATGCCTTACTATATGTCATTACCAAACATTCTATGAATTCATGAAAATGTGAAAATGACCATATCTAAGTGCTCGACTGGTCAGAAAATATAAAAAAAGGTGTTATAATTTCCCTGGGGGTGTATAGGAACAGATTTGAACCTTGTCGCTAAAACGCTGTCAGTTCCACTTTAACTCAATGGAGATAATATCTACAAACAATAAAGGGAAGTTGTAAGTTGCTACCTGACCTGAGTGGTCCTTCTCTCATATGTTCCAGACGGATATTGAGTGCGTCTCAAATGGCACATTATCCCCTACATAGTGCACTTTTTTATTTATTACCAGAGCTCTGTTTAAAAAAAAGTGCACTATAAATGGAATAGGGTGCCATTTGGGATGCAGATTTGTGATGAACAGTATGAAGTGTTACTTAGCTACACTCTGTTCCAATCAGGAAACCCTGAGTCAGCAGAAGGATTGACTCCGGAACAGGATCAGGGCTGGGAGAGCAGGAAGGACCGGAAGAGCGACGCGGACGACTCCCATCTGAGCAGTAAGGCTCCAGGCTCCATATATACGGTAATGGTCCATTGAGGCTCAGTTGGTAAGAGGGTCAGGTGGTGTTGAAGGTTCAAGGCTCCTCAGGATTCCATGTACAGTACACAAGTATAGTACCAAGGAGAATTTTATGGGAAGGCCTTTAGGCCAGCACACTTGAGGTGTAAAATCACAAATCACACTGTATTTGTCTTACACTTGTTGACTTGGAGGGAAATGCTGAATACAAAAAATAGTCACATCCAGCTTTTTCAACTTTTTTCATCCAGCTTTTTTTCAACTTAACCACTGCCTTACTCCAGGCTGCATCATATCCGGCCGTGATTTGGAATAGGGCGGTGCACAATTGGCACAGCGTCATCCGGGTTTGGCCGGGGTAGGCCGCCATTGTAAGTAAGAATTTGTTCTTAACTGACTTGCCAAGTTAAATAAAGGTTCAATTGAAAAAAAATACCATACAACCCAGCCCTAGCACCATACCCAGCACCAGCACCAGCCCCAGCCCTGATCCCCATCCCCAGCCCCAGCCCCTGCCCTGATCCCCATCCCCAGCCCCTGATCCCCAGCACCATCCCTAGCCCCTGCCTTGATCCCCATCCCCAGCCCCAGCACCATCCCCAGCCCCAGCCCCGATCCCCGATCCCCATCCCCAGCACCATCCCCATCTCCAGCCCCGATCCCCAGCACCCTGCCCTGATCCCCATCCCCAGTCCCAGTCCCAGCACCATCCCCAGCCCCTGCCCCGATCCCCATCCCCCTGCCCTGATCCCCATCCCCAGCACCATCCCCAGCCCCAGCCCCGATCCCCGATCCCCAGCCCCTGCCCTGATCCCCATCTCCAGCCCCGATCCCCAGCACCCTGCCCTGATCCCCATCCCCAGTCCCAGTCCCAGCACCATCCCCAGCCCCTGCCCCGATCCCCATCCCCATCCCCTGCCCTGATCCCCATCCTCATCCCCTGCCCTGATCCCCATCCCCATCCCATCCCCTGCCCTGCCCTGATCCCCATCCCCATCCCCATCCCCTGCCCTGATCCCCATCCCCATCCCCTGCCCCTGCCCTGATCCCCATCCCTATCCCCCTGCACTGATCCCCATCCCCAGCCCCAGCCCCTGCCCCGATCCCCATCCCCCTGCCCTGATCCCCATCCCCCTGCCCTGATCCCCATCCCCATCCCCTGTCCTGATCCCCATCCCCATCCCCTGCCCTGATCCCCACCCCCATCCCCTGCCCTGAACCCCATCCCCATCCCATCCCCTGCCCTGCCCTGATCCCCATCCCCATCCCCTGCCCTGATCCCCATCCCCATCCCCATCCCAATCCCCATCCCCTGCCCTGATCCCCATCCCCTGCCCTGATCCCCATCCCCTGCCCTGCCCTGATCCCCATCCCCATCCCCTGCCCTGATCCCCATCCCCATCCCCTGCCCCTGCCCTGATCCCCATCCCCATCCCCATCCCCTGCCCTGATCCCCATCCCCCTGTCCTGATCCCCATCCCCCTGCCCTGATCCCCATCCCCATCCCCTGCCCTGATCCCCATCCCCTGCCCCTGCCCTGATCCCCATCCCCATCCCCATCCCCATCCCCTGCCCCTGCCCCTGCCCCTGCCCCTGCCCCTGCCCCTGCCCCTGCCCTGATCCCCATCCCATGCCCTGCCCTGCCCTGCCCTGATCCCCATCCCCATCCCCTGCCCTGATCCCCATCCCCATCCCCTGCCCTGATCCCCATCCCCATCCCCCTGCCCTGATCCCCATCCCCCTGCCTTGATCCCCATCCCCATCCCCTGCCCTGATCCCCATCCCCATCCCCATCCCCAGCCCCTGCCCTGATCCCCATCCCCTGCCCCTGCCCTGATCCCCATCCCCATCCCAGCCCCTGCCCCTGCCCCATCCCCAGCCCCTGCTCTGATCCCCTGCCCCTGCCCCATCCGTCTCTCAAGCACTTAAGGATTTAGACAATGGAAAAGGAGAAGAGGTGTCATCATGATATCTCATTTCCTACCAACAGTCAGAGCTGAGCGGAACTGAGACCCGGCCCAGAGTAGAATAAGGGCTCTCGCTTCTAATTGCTACCAGGAAGGAAGTGGATAAAGGTTAGGGAGGTTCAGGGAGGGCAGAGCCTGCTGTATGGCAGGAAGAGCCATGTGAGCCATGTTTTAATGAAGAGGCCGTCAACACATGACCCGTCATCACGCTCCATTGCCCCCAGGTGGTGTTCATTAGGCACCAAATGGAAGAAAATTGTTTAGAACAGGAATGGACTGAACTTGAGAAACTCTCGTTTTTATTATCCGTTGCAAAAGGTTTTGTTATGTTGTGCTGTAATGAATATGAACCAGGTTCTTTGTTCCGAAAGGGAACAAAATTATGTGGCTTAGGTTTTGAGCAGCAGGGCTGGGTTGCATTTCTCTTAGCAACGCTGATAAACTCAGGTCAGTAAGAGATCAACTCTGGGCAGTAAGAGATCAACTTTGGTCAGTAAGAGATCAACTCTGGTCAGTAAGAGATCAACTCAGGTCAGTAAGAGATCAAATCTGGTCAGTAAGAGATCAACTCTGGGCAGTAAAGAGATCAACTTTGGTCAGTAAGAGATCAACTCGGGTCAGTAAGAGATCAACTCTGGTCAGTAAGAGGTCAACTCTGGTCAATAAAGAGATCAACTCAGGTCAGTAAGAGATCAACTCAGGTCAGTAAGAGATGAACTCTGGTCAGTAAGAGATCAACTCAGGTCAGTAAGAGATCAACTCTGGTCAGTAAGAGATCAACTCAGCCCAGTCAAAACTGTTCGCTGCTCTGGCCCCCCAATGGTGGAACAAACTCCTTCACGACGCCAGGACAGCGGAGTCAATTACCACCTTCCGGAGACACCTGAAACCCCACCTCTTTAAGGAATACCTAGGATAGGATAAAGTAATCCTTCTCACCCCCCCCCCCTTAAAAGATTTAGATGCACTATTGTAAAGTGGCTGTTCCACTGGATGTCATAAGGTGAATGCACCAATTTGTAAGTCGCTCTGGATAAGAGCGTCTGCTAAATGACTTAAATGTAATGTAAATGTAACTCTGGTCAATAAAGAGATCAACTCTGGTCAATAAAGAGATCAACTCTGGTCGGTAAGAGATCAACTTTGGTCAGTAAGATATCAACTCTGGTCAGTAAGATATCAACTCTGGTCAGTAAGAGATCAACTCAGGTCAGTAAGAGATCAACTCTGGTCAGTAAGAGATCAATTCTGGTCAGTAAGAGATCAACTTTGATCAGTAAGAGATCAACTCTGGTCAGTAAGAGATCATCTCTGGTCAGTAAGAGATCATCTCTGGTCAGTAAGAGATCATCTCTGGTCAGTAAGAGATCAACTCTGGTCAGTAAGAGATAAACTCTGGTCAGTAAGAGATCAACTCTGGTCAGTAAGAGATCAACTTTGGTCAGTAAGATATCAACTCTGGTCAGTAAGAGATCAACTCTGGTCAGTAAGAGATCAACTTTGGTCAGTAAGAGAGCCAGTTTTATTTTATGAATCATGGCCTGATGTATTTCCTTCCAGAAATTGAGCAGGAAGTAACTGTGAAGTACTGCAGATGAATGAAATGTCCCTTTAGTGAGTATGGGAAAATTTCACGGAACTCCTTTACTCCAATCTAATCCAGTTCATGGGTTTGTTAGTGAGGAGAGTAGCTTAAGCACAAAAGCCAGGGAATACGGTCAGCACAGATTATGATGTATCTAAATTTCTCAGTGACTTTACGGTGCAGGCTAAGGAGTAGCTAAATACAGGCTGAGAAGTTAAACACAGGCTGAGTAATTAATTACAGGCTGAGTGGTAGTTAAATACAGGCTGATTAGTAGTTAAATACAGGCTGAGTAGTTAAATACAGACTGAGTAGTTAAATACAGACTGAGTAGTTAATAACAGACTGAGTAGTTAAATACAGGCTGAGTAGTTAAATACAGACTGAGTAGTTAAATACAGACTGAGTAGTTAATAACAGGCTGAGTAGTTAAATACAGGCTGAGTAGTTAAAAACAGGCTGAGTAGTTCAATACAGGCTGAGTAGTTAAATACAGGCTGAGTAGTGGTTAATAACAGGCTGAGTAGTTAAATACAGGCTGAGTAGTTAAATACAGACTGAGTAGTTAATAACAGGCTGAGTAGTTAAATACAGACTGAGTAGTTAATAACAGGCTGAGTAGTTAAATACAGACTGAGTAGTTAAATACAGACTGAGTAGTTAATAACAGGCTGAGTAGTTAAATACAGACTGAGTAGTTAATAACAGGCTGAGTAGTTAAATACAGACTGAGTAGTTAAATACAGACTGAGTAGTTAATAACAGGCTGAGTAGTTAAATACAGACTGAGTAGTTAATAACAGACTGAGTAGTTAATAACAGGCTGAGTAGTTAATAACAGGCTGAGTAGTTAAATACAGACTGAGAAGTTAATAACAGGCTGAGTAGTTAAATACAGACTGAGTAGTTAAATACAGACTGAGTAGTTAATAACAGACTGAGTAGTTAAATACAGGCTGAGTAGTTAAATACAGACTGAGTAGTTAAATACAGGCTGAGTAGTTAAATACAGACTGAGTAGTTAAATACAGACTGAGTAGTTAAATACAGACTGAGTAGTTAATAACAGGCTGAGTAGTTAATAATAGGCTGAGTAGTTAATAACAGGCTGAGTAGTTAAATACAGAATGAGTAGTTAATAACAGGCTGAGTAGTTAAATACAGACTGAGTAGTTAATAACAGGCTGAGTAGTTAAATACAGACTGAGTAGTTAAATACAGGCTGAGTAGTTAATAACAGGCTGAGTAGTTAAATACAGACTGAGTAGTTAATAACAGGCTGAGTAGTTAATAACAGGCTGAGTAGTTAAATACAGAATGAGTAGTTAATAACAGGCTGAGTAGTTAAATACAGACTGAGTAGTTAATAACAGGCTGAGTAGTTAAATACAGACTGAGTAGTTAATAACAGGCTGAGTAGTTAAATACAGACTGAGTAGTTAATAACAGGCTGAGTAGTTAATAACAGGCTGAGTAGTTAAATACAGGTTGAGTAGTTAATAACAGGCTGAGTAGTTAAATACAGACTGAGTAGTTAATAACAGGCTGAGTAGTTAAATACAGACTGAGTAGTTAATAACAGGCTGAGTAGTTAATAACAGGCTGAGTAGTTAAATACAGGTTGAGTAGTTAATAACAGGCTGAGTAGTTAAATACAGACTGAGTAGTTAATAACAGGCTGAGTAGTTAATAACAGGCTGAGTAGTTAAATACAGGTTGAGTAGTTAATAACAGGCTGAGTAGTTAAATACAGACTGAGTAGTTAATAACAGGCTGAGTAGTTAATAACAGGCTGAGTAGTTAAATACAGACTGAGTAGTTAATAACAGGCTGAGTAGTTAATAACAGGCTGAGTAGTTAAATACAGAATGAGTAGTTAATAACAGGCTGAGTAGTTAAATACAGACTGAGTAGTTAATAACAGGCTGAGTAGTTAAATACAGACTGAGTAGTTAATAACAGGCTGAGTAGTTAATAACAGGCTGAGTAGTTAAATACAGAATGAGTAGTTAATAACAGGCTGAGTAGTTAAATACAGACTGAGTAGTTAATAACAGGCTGAGTAGTTAATAACAGGCTGAGTAGTTAAATACAGAATGAGTAGTTAATAACAGGCTGAGTAGTTAATAACAGGCTGAGTAGTTAAATACAGACTGAGTAGTTAATAACAGGCTGAGTAGTTAATAACAGGCTGAGTAGTTAAATACAGAATGAGTAGTTAATAACAGGCTGAGTAGTTAAATACAGACTGAGTAGTTAATAACAGGCTGAGTAGTTAAATACAGACTGAGTAGTTAATAACAGGCTGAGTAGTTAAATACAGACTGAGTAGTTAATAACAGGCTGAGTAGTTAAATACAGACTGAGTAGTTAATAACAGGCTGAGTAGTTAAATACAGACTGAGTAGTTAATAACAGGCTGAGTAGTTAATAACAGGCTGAGTAGTTAAATACAGACTGAGTAGTTAATAACAGGCTGAGTAGTTAAATACAGACTGAGTAGTTAATAACAGGCTGAGTAGTTAATAACAGGCTGAGTAGTTAAATACAGAATGAGTAGTTAATAACAGGCTGAGTAGTTAAATACAGACTGAGTACTTAATAACAGGCTGAGTAGTTAAATACAGACTGAGTAGTTAATAACAGGCTGAGTAGTTAATAACAGGCTGAGTAGTTAAATACAGACTGAGTAGTTAATAACAGGCTGAGTAGTTAAATACAGACTGAGTAGTTAATAACAGGCTGAGTAGTTAATAACAGGCTGAGTAGTTAAATACAGACTGAGTAGTTAATAACAGGCTGAGTAGTTAATAACAGGCTGAGTAGTTAAATACAGAATGAGTAGTTAATAACAGGCTGAGTAGTTAAATACAGACTGAGTAGTTAATAACAGGCTGAGTAGTTAAATACAGACTGAGTAGTTAATAACAGGCTGAGTAGTTAATAACAGGCTGAGTAGTTAAATACAGACTGAGTAGTTAATAACAGGCTGAGTAGTTAAATACAGACTGAGTAGTTAATAACAGGCTGAGTAGTTAATAACAGGCTGAGTAGTTAAATACAGAATGAGTAGTTAATAACAGGCTGAGTAGTTAAATACAGACTGAGTAGTTAATAACAGGCCGAGTAGTTAATAACAGGCTGAGTAGTTAATAACAGGCTGAGTAGTTAAATACAGAATGAGTAGTTAATAACAGGCTGAGTAGTTAAATACAGACTGAGTAGTTAATAACAGGCTGAGTAGTTAATAACAGGCTGAGTAGTTAAATACAGACTGAGTAGTTAAATACAGGCTGAGTAGTTAAATACAGACTGAGTAGTTAAATACAGACTGAGTAGTTAAAAACAGGCTGAGTAGTTAAATACAGACTGAGTAGTTAATAACAGGCTGAGTAGTTAATAACAGACTGAGTAGTTAAATACAGACTGAGTAGTTAATAACAGGCTGAGTAGTTAATAACAGGCTGAGTAGTTAAATACAGAATGAGTAGTTAATAACAGGCTGAGTAGTTAAATACAGACTGAGTAGTTAATAACAGGCTGAGTAGTTAAATACAGACTGAGTAGTTAATAACAGGCTGAGTAGTTAAAAACAGGCTGAGTAGTTAAATACAGACTGAGTAGTTAATAACAGGCTGAGTAGTTAATAACAGGCTGAGTAGTTAAATACAGGCTGAGTAGTTAATAACAGGCTGAGTAGTTAAATACAGGCTGAGTAGTTAATAACAGGCTGAGTAGTTAATAACAGGCTGAGTAGTTAATAACAGGCTGAGTAGTTAAATACAGGCTGAGTAGTTAATAACAGACTGAGTAGTTAAATACAGACTGAGTAGTTAATAACAGGCTGAGTAGTTAATAACAGGCTGAGTAGTTAAATACAGAATGAGTAGTTAATAACAGGCTGAGTAGTTAAATACAGACTGAGTAGTTAATAACAGGCTGAGTAGTTAATAACAGGCTGAGTAGTTAAATACAGGCTGAGTAGTTAAATACAGGCTGAGTAGTTAAATACAGACTGAGTAGTTAATAACAGGCTGAGTAGTTAAATACAGACTGAGTAGTTAAAAACAGGCTGAGTAGTTAATAACAGGCTGAGTAGTTAAATACAGGCTGAGTAGTTAAAACAGACTGAGTAGTTAATAACAGGCTGAGTAGTTCAATACAGGCTGAGTAGTTAATAACAGACTGAGTAGTTAAATACAGACTGAGTAGTTAAATACAGACTGAGTAGTTAATAACAGGCTGAGTAGTTAAATACAGACTGAGTAGTTAATAACAGGCTGAGTAGTTAAATACAGACTGAGTAGTTCAATACAGGCTGAGTAGTTAATAACAGACTGAGTAGTTAAATACAGACTGAGTAGTTAAATACAGACTGAGTAGTTAATAACAGGCTGAGTAGTTAAATACAGACTGAGTAGTTAATAACAGGCTGAGTAGTTAAATACAGACTGAGTAGTTCAATACAGGCTGAGTAGTTAAATACAGGCTGAGTAGTTAAATACAGGCTGAGTAGTTAAATACAGACTGAGTAGTTAATAACAGGCCGAGTAGTTAAATACAGGCTGAGTAGTTAAATACAGACTGAGTAGTTCAAAACAGACTGAGTAGTTAAATACAGACTGAGTAGTTAATAACAGGCTGAGTAGTTAAATACAGACTGAGTAGTTAATAACAGGCTGAGTAGTTAAATACAGACTGAGTAGTTCAATACAGGCTGAGTAGTTAATAACAGACTGAGTAGTTAAATACAGACTGAGTAGTTAAATACAGACTGAGTAGTTAATAACAGGCTGAGTAGTTAAATACAGACTGAGTAGTTAATAACAGGCTGAGTAGTTAAATACAGACTGAGTAGTTCAATACAGGCTGAGTAGTTAAATACAGGCTGAGTAGTTAAATACAGGCTGAGTAGTTAAATACAGACTGAGTAGTTAATAACAGGCCGAGTAGTTAAATACAGGCTGAGTAGTTAAATACAGACTGAGTAGTTCAAAACAGACTGAGTAGTTAATAACAGGCTGAGTAGTTAATAACAGGCTGAGTAGTTAAATACAGACTGAGTAGTTAAATACAGACTGAGTAGTTAAATACAGGCTGAGTAGTTAAATACAGACTGAGTAGTTAATAACAGGCTGAGTAGTTAAATACAGGCTGAGTAGTTAAATACAGACTGAGTAGTTCAAAACAGACTGAGTAGTTAATAACAGGCTGAGTAGTTAAATACAGGCTGAGTAGTTAAATACAGACTGAGTAGTTCAAAACAGACTGAGTAGTTAATAACAGGCTGAGTAGTTAATAACAGGCTGAGTAGTTAAATACAGACTGAGTAGTTAAATACAGACTGAGTAGTTAAATACAGGCTGAGTAGTTAAATACAGACTGAGTAGTTAATAACAGGCTGAGTAGTTAAATACAGGCTGAGTAGTTAAATACAGACTGAGTAGTTCAAAACAGACTGAGTAGTTAATAACAGGCTGAGTAGTTAAATACAGGCTGAGTAGTTAAATACAGACTGAGTAGTTAATAACAGGCTGAGTAGTTAAATACAGGCTGAGTAGTTAAATACAGACTGAGTAGTTCAAAACAGACTGAGTAGTTAATAACAGACTGAGTAGTTAATAACAGGCTGAGTAGTTAAATACAGACTGAGTAGTTCAAAACAGACTGAGTAGTTAATAACAGGCTGAGTAGTTAATAACAGGCTGAGTACTAGTTAAAAACAGGCTGAGTAGTTAAATACAGACTGAGTAGTTAAATACAGACTGAGTAGTTAAATACAGTCTCAGTAGTAGTTAATAACAGGCTGAGTAGTTAATAACAGGCTGAGTAGTTCAATACAGGCTGAGTAGTTAAATACAGACTGAGTAGTTAAATACAGGCTGAGTAGTTAAATACAGGCTGAGTAGTAGTTAAATACAGGCTGAGTAGTAGTTAAATACAGGCTGAGTAGTTCAATACAGGCTGAGTAGTTAAATACAGGCTGAGTAGTTAAATACAGGCTGAGTAGTTCAATACAGGCTGAGTAGTAGTTAAATACAGGCTGAGTAGTTAAATACAGACTGAGTAGTAGTTAAATACAGGCTGAGTAGTTAAATACAGGCTGAGTAGTAGTTAAATACAGGCTGAGTAGTTAAATACAGGCTGAGTAGTTAAATACAGGCTGAGTAGTTAAATACAGGCTGAATAGTAGTTAAATACAGGCTGAGTAGTTAAATACAGGCTGAGTAGTTAAATACAGGCTGAGTAGTAGTTAAATACAGGCTGAGTAGTAGTTTAATACAGGCTGAGTAGTAGTTAAATACAGGCTGAGTAGTTAAATACAGGCTGAGTAGTAGTTAAATACAGGCTGAGTAGTTAAATACAGGCTCAGTTAGTTAAATACAGGCTGAGTAGTTGAATAGACGAAGTGGCCCATTTGTTCTGCCATCGACATCCCTATCCATTGCAGCCCCAGCCAGCCACCTGCAGATCATAAATCAGACCCAGTCCCCAGCCCTCCACCTCCTGCTCTGCACCCTGTCAGCTGCTGGGGTTGCTCCTCTACCCGTCTCCCAGGTCCTGTCTTGGCCTAGTATCCAGCATTCTAGTTTCACCTTGGACATAGGAGCTTTTCATTGATATAACAGAGAAGGAGCAGGATTGGAGACTAAGAAAGGAGCAGACGGAGAGGGGGTACAGTCTAGTAATGATATCTAAGCCATGCAGACCTGGGTTCAAATAGTGTTGGTTTTCTCTAGAATACTTTGAGCAGTTTGATTGGCCCTGCCAGGGAGTGGCAATGGGCGTTGGTTAGCACTTTTGAGACTATTCAGTTCGTTTATCGTGTTATAACGGCTCAATCAAGCTCAACTAAAATATTTGCAAGAAAACAAATACTAATTGAACCTAGGTCTGGGTGATGGATGTGTCTGAGTGAGGGAGGGAGTGGAGAATCCCCCATCTAGAGTGGCAGCAGAGCAGAAACAGATAGCGTAGTCCCAAGAGCCTCTAGTCTGCTATATATCTAACTTTGTGTTTTCTTTCACTGATTGGAATGAATGGACGTTTGGATCTATTTGACAAGATGAAAATAAGATTTGTAGAGATATCCACTCTCTCTCTCTTTCTCTCTCTCTCACATGCACTCAAACCACATACCTTATCTGCCCCAACACATACCTGTCCTGTACACAAGGCCATGGTGGTGTGACCGCAGTTACAAAACTGTTTACTTGGACTGCTCGTCTCCCCTGAACATTCCAGGGCTGTTGATGTGATGGGCCTGAAGCCTCAGGTCTTACCACATGACCATGAGGAGCTCACTCTCTCTGTCCATACTATATACTCCCCTACAGACAGGCCCAGACATGTCAGGACACAAGCGCTTCACCAGTTTCTCACACAGGTGTGTGTGTGTCTGTGTCAGCGTGTATGTGTGTACATACATGTGTGGAGCTATTATGTGTGTGTGTGTGTGTGTGTGTGTGTGTGTGTGTGTGTGTGTGTGTGTGTGTGTGTGTGTGTGTGTGTGTGTGTGTGTGTGTGTGTGTGTGTGTGTGTGTGTGTGTGTGTGTGTGTGTGTGTGTGTGTGTGTGTGTGTGTGTGTGTGTGTGTGTGTGTGTGTGTGTGTGAAATCTCAATAAGTGTCTCTTTGTGTGTTCTCAGTGTTCCCCATCATTGAACTGTCTCTCAGTGCTCCCCATCATTGAACTGACTCTCTGTGTTCCCCATCATTGAACTGACTCTCAGTATTCCCCATCATTGAACTGACTCTCAGTGCTCCCCATCATTGAACTGACTCTCAGTGTTCCCCATCATTGAACTGACTCTCAGTGCTCCCCATCATTGAACTGACTCTCAGTGCTCCCCATCATTGAACTGACTCTCAGTGTTCCCCATCACTGAACTGACTCTCAGTGTTCCCCATCATTGAACTGACTCTCAGTGCTCCCCATCATTGAACTGACTCTCAGTGCTCCCCATCACTGAACTGACTCTCAGTGCTCCCCATCATTGAACTGACTCTCAGTGTTCCCCATCATTGAACTGACTCTCAGTATTCCCCATCACTGAACTGACTCTCAGTGTTCCCCATCATTGAACTGACTCTCAGTATTCCCCATCATTGAACTGACTCTCAGTGTTCCCCATCATTGAACTGACTCTCAGTGCTCCCCATCATTGAACTGACTCTCAGTGTTCCCCATCACTGAACTGACTCTCAGTGTTCCCCATCATTGAACTGACTCTCAGTGCTCCCCATCATTGAACTGACTCTCAGTGCTCCCCATCACTGAACTGACTCTCAGTGCTCCCCATCATTGAACTGACTCTCAGTGTTCCCCATCATTGAACTGACTCTCAGTATTCCCCATCACTGAACTGACTCTCAGTGTTCCCCATCATTGAACTGACTCTCAGTATTCCCCATCATTGAACTGACTCTCAGTGTTCCCCATCATTGAACTGACTCTCAGTGTTCCCCATCATTGAACTGACTCTCAGTATTCCCCATCATTGAACTGACTCTCAGTGTTCCCCATCATTGAACTGACTCTCAGTGTTCCCCATCATTGAACTGACTCTCAGTGCTCCCCATCACTGAACTGACTCTCAGTGCTCCCCATCACTGAACTGACTCTCAGTGCTCCCCATCATTGAACTGACTCTCAGTGCTCCCCATCATTGAACTGACTCTCAGTGTTCCCCATCACTGAACTGACTCTCAGTGCTCCCCATCATTGAACTGACTCTCTCAGTGCTCCCCATCATTGAACTGACTCTCAGTGCTCCCCATCACTGAACTGACTCTCAGTGCTCCCCATCATTGAACTGACTCTCAGTGCTCCCCATCATTGAACTGACTGTGTTCCCCATCATTGAACTGACTCTCAGTGTTCCCCATCATTGAACTGACTCTCAGTGTTCCCCATCACTGAACTGACTCTCAGTGTTCCCCATCATTGAACTGACTCTCAGTGTTCCCCATCATTGAACTGACTCTCAGTATTCCCCATCACTGAACTGACTCTCAGTGTTCCCCATCATTGAACTGACTCTCAGTGTTCCCCATCATTGAACTGACTCTCAGTATTCCCCATCACTGAACTGACTCTCAGTATTCCCCATCACTGAACTGACTCTCAGTATTCCCCATCATTGAACTGACTCTCAGTGTTCCCCATCACTGAACTGACTCTCAGTATTCCCCATCATTGAACTGACTCTCAGTATTCCCCATCACTGAACTGACTCTCAGTATTCCCCATCACTGAACTGACTCTCAGTATTCCCCATCATTGAACTGACTCTCAGTGTTCCCCATCATTGAACTGACTCTCAGTGTTCCCCATCATTGAACTGACTCTCAGTATTCCCCATCATTGAACTGACTCTCAGTATTCCCCATCATTGAACTGACTCTCAGTGTTCCCCATCATTGAACTGACTCTCAGTGTTCCCCATCACTGAACTGACTCTCAGTGTTCCCCATCACTGAACTGACTCTCAGTGTTCCCCATCACTGAACTGACTCTCAGTATTCCCCATCACTGAACTGACTCTCAGTGTTCCCCATCATTGAACTGACTCTCAGTATTCCCCATCACTGAACTGACTCTCAGTATTCCCCATCACTGAACTGACTCTCAGTGTTCCCCATCACTGAACTGACTCTCAGTGTTCCCCATCATTGAACTGACTCTCAGTGTTCCCCATCACTGAACTGACTCTCAGTGTTCCCCATCACTGAACTGACTCTCAGTGTTCCCCATCATTGAACTGACTCTCAGTATTCCCCATCATTGAACTGACTCTCAGTGTTCCCCATCATTGAACTGACTCTCAGTGTTCCCCATCATTGAACTGACTCTCAGTGCTCCCCATCACTGAACTGACTCTCAGTGCTCCCCATCACTGAACTGACTCTCAGTGCTCCCCATCATTGAACTGACTCTCAGTGCTCCCCATCATTGAACTGACTCTCAGTGTTCCCCATCACTGAACTGACTCTCAGTGCTCCCCATCATTGAACTGACTCTCAGTGCTCCCCATCATTGAACTGACTCTCAGTGCTCCCCATCACTGAACTGACTCTCAGTGCTCCCCATCATTGAACTGACTCTCAGTGCTCCCCATCATTGAACTGACTCTCAGTGTTCCCCATCATTGAACTGACTCTCAGTGTTCCCCATCATTGAACTGACTCTCAGTGTTCCCCATCACTGAACTGACTCTCAGTGTTCCCCATCATTGAACTGACTCTCAGTGTTCCCCATCATTGAACTGACTCTCAGTATTCCCCATCACTGAACTGACTCTCAGTGTTCCCCATCATTGAACTGACTCTCAGTGTTCCCCATCATTGAACTGACTCTCAGTATTCCCCATCACTGAACTGACTCTCAGTATTCCCCATCACTGAACTGACTCTCAGTATTCCCCATCATTGAACTGACTCTCAGTGTTCCCCATCACTGAACTGACTCTCAGTATTCCCCATCATTGAACTGACTCTCAGTATTCCCCATCACTGAACTGACTCTCAGTATTCCCCATCACTGAACTGACTCTCAGTATTCCCCATCATTGAACTGACTCTCAGTGTTCCCCGTCATTGAACTGACTCTCAGTGTTCCCCATCATTGAACTGACTCTCAGTATTCCCCATCATTGAACTGACTCTCAGTATTCCCCATCATTGAACTGACTCTCAGTGTTCCCCATCATTGAACTGACTCTCAGTGTTCCCCATCACTGAACTGACTCTCAGTGTTCCCCATCACTGAACTGACTCTCAGTGTTCCCCATCACTGAACTGACTCTCAGTATTCCCCATCACTGAACTGACTCTCAGTGTTCCCCATCATTGAACTGACTCTCAGTATTCCCCATCACTGAACTGACTCTCAGTATTCCCCATCACTGAACTGACTCTCAGTGTTCCCCATCACTGAACTGACTCTCAGTGTTCCCCATCATTGAACTGACTCTCAGTGTTCCCCATCACTGAACTGACTCTCAGTGTTCCCCATCACTGAACTGACTCTCAGTATTCCCCATCACTGAACTGACTCTCAGTGTTCCCCATCATTGAACTGACTCTCAGTATTCCCCATCACTGAACTGACTCTCAGTATTCCCCATCACTGAACTGACTCTCAGTATTCCCCATCACTGAACTGACTCTCAGTGTTCCCCATCACTGAACTGACTCTCAGTATGCCCCATCACTGAACTGACTCTCAGTATTCCCCATCACTGAACTGACTCTCAGTGTTCCCCATCATTTTTTATTTTTTATTTTATTTCACCTTTATTTAACCAGGTAGGCTAGTTGAGAACAAGTTCTCATTTACAACTGCGACCTGGCCAAGATAAAGCATAGCAGTGTGAACAGACAACACAGAGTTACACATGGAGTAAACAATTAACAAGTCAATAACACAGTAGAAAAAAGGGGGAGTCTATATACAATGTGTGCAAAAGGCATGAGGTAGGCGAATAATTACAATTTTGCAGATTAGCACTGGAGTGATAAATGATCAGATGGTCATGTACAGGTAGAGATATTGGTGTGCAAAAGAGCAGAAAAGTAAATAAATAAAAACAGTATAAAAACAGTATGGGAATGAGGTAGGTGAAAATGGGTGGGCTATTTACCAATAGACTATGTACAGCTGCAGTGATCGGTTAGCTGCTCAGATAGCTGATGTTTGAAGTTGGTGAGGGAGATAATTGATCATTGAACTGACTCTCAGTGTTCCCCATCATTGAACTGACTCTCAGTGTTCCCCATCACTGAACTGACTCTCGGTGAAAGACTGTAATCAGGACCGATTACCCTCAAACACAATTTTCAAGATCAACATTCCTAAACAGCAGGACACAACGCAGCTCAAGTCAGTATATTGAACTCATTAATGATCATCACATCACATGATTGAGAGGTCAAGTGCTAGTTCTTTCTCTGTTTTATTTGTTCTCCTGTCTTTATCAAGACCACCAGTAGAAGCAGCAGGGAAATAATGTGAGGAACGATTAGGAATTTAGAATAGAATGTAATATAATAATAATAATAATAATAATATAATGTCTTTATGTTATTGAATCAATTAAATGTATGGTGTCTATTTATATTGCAATAGACATTCACGTGAATTAATTCAAGTCAACACCTTGAGGCATTTCTCAGACTGACAAATACATTCAGTTGCTCCTTCCACTGTGACCTATAGGATGCCAGATATGCATTAGTTAACCCTGGTTGGTTTTCAACAGTGAATGACCAAGTCTTTTCATTCAAGACACAAAAAAAACTTGTTTTTCCCACCACCCTCTTCTCTTTCACTTTTGTGGTTAAGGTCTGGGAAAATTCCCTCAGCATAGACCTGATTAAGACAGTGGGTAACATTTCTGGCAAGCTCCTAGTGGATTTGGATGGTTCAATTGACCTTTGGTCCACTTCCTCTTTGCAAAGCTGGGATAAAGAGAGGAGCGCTAAAGGAAGCGTACATGGGACTGGGGTCCAAAACAGTCCCTGAAAGAAGAACAGTCCCTGAAAGAAGAACTGAAAGAGAGTGAATGAAGGGAAAAGGAGAGAGAAAGAGACAGCGGAAACACAACCCTTAGAGAGGCTTTGGTCTAAATGGCACCCTATACCCTAGGGTAGTGTGGTTCCAAACTGTTTATAGTCCCGCACCCCTTAAACCTCCAGCTGCGTACCCCCTCTAGCACCAGAGTCAGCACGCCTCACACACACACACACACACACACACACACACACACACACACACACACACACACACACACACACACACACACACACACACACACACACACACACACACACACACACACACACACACACACACACACACTATATGATACATTTATTAAACATAAGAGTGTGAGTGTGAGTTTTTAGTCACAACCCGGCTCGTGGGAAGGGACAAAGAACTCTTATTGGACCAGGACACAAATAATAATATAATAATAATCAATCATTTTGCTCTTTATTTTATTACTCCCTTTTCATGGTTTCCAATTGTTAGTAATTACTATCTTGTCTCATCGCTACAACTCCCGTACGGGCTCAGGAGAGACGAAGGTCGAAAGCCATGCGTCCTCCGAAACACAACCAAGCCGCACTGCTTCTTAACGAAGCGCGCATCCAACCCAGAAGCCAGCCGCAACAATGTGTCGGAGGAAACACCGAGCACCTGGCTACCTTGGTTAGCATGCACTGCGCCCGGCCCGCCACAGGAGTCGCTGGTGCGCAATGAGACAAGGACATCCCTACCGACCAAACCCTCCCTAACTTGGCCAATTGTGCGACGCCCCACGGTCATTGCATAATGCAGAAAATACACGAGAGTTCAGGGGCCTTGCTTTAACAAAGGAAAGGTAACCATTTTTACTGTAGTGTACAAAACATCTTTCAAGCTGTCAGTCATTCCCTTGGCAGCAAGAGCCTCTCAGGGGATGCTGCAGTGTACCCAAGTGATGTAGGGAGCAACTGCTTGCACGCGCGTTACCACTCCACTATGTCTCCCTGTCATGGCTTTGCGCCATCAGTACATCAGTACAGACAACACATATTGACCACCAAAGTCCATTTAATGTCACAAAGCTGTCCAGTACTTAAAAAATATCCTCTCCTGTTATCCTGGTTTGCAGAAGAGGAAGTATTTCTTAATTGACCCCCCATAAACATAACAGACATATACCAGGAGCTGTTCCAGGCCCGCCACGTCTGTTGACTCATCCAGCTGTAACACATAGAATTCACTGGCTTGTATGCAAAGCAGTAATTGTTTCAAAACATCTCCTGCCATGTCACTGATGTGCCGTGAAACAGTATTGCTTTTGGGGCCTTTTCTCCCAGCATTGTCCCAGCCATATCCGAGGCAGCAGGAAAAAATGAAGTCCTCTACAATAGTATGGTTCGCCTGTCCTAGCCACTCGGTCGCTCACCATATAAGACACTTCTAGACCCTTCTTATTAATGGTATATGTTGCTTTTATACGTCTTAGAACTCGAAAGTCGTCTTAATTCTCTCTCTAAAAACTTGCGTGGCTTATTTTTCAAATTGGCATGTTTAGTTTCTAAATGTCTCCACAAGAGTTAAGGTTTCATTGAGTTGTGAGATAGTACTTTTGCACATGTAAAATATATATGTGAATCACATTTTTATTTGGCTTACCCCCGACGGCGTTGCGCGTACCCCCTAATTCCCTACGTGGCACCCTATTCCCTACGTGGCATCCTATTCCCTACGTGGCATCCTATTCCCTACGTGGAACCCCGGGACTTTGGTATTTCCTCTCCACTGTGTAGCCTGGAGGCCGAGGGACTTTGGTATTTCCTCTCCACTCTGTAGCCTGGAGGCCCAGGGACTTTGGTATTGCCTCTCCACTCTGTAGCCTGGAGGCCCAGGGACTTTGGTATTGCCTCTCCACTGTGTAGCCTGGAGGCCCAGGGACTTTGGTATTTCCTCTTTCCTCTCCACTGTGTAGCCTGGAGGCCCAGGGACTTTGGTATTTCCTCTTTCCTCTCCACTCTGTAGCCTGGAGGCCCAGGGACTTTGGTATTGCCTCTCCACTCTGTAGCCTGGAGGCCCAGGGACTTTGGTATTGCCTCTCCACTCTGTAGCCTGGAGGCCCAGGGACTTTGGTATTGCCTCTCCACTGTGTAGCCTGGAGGCCCAGGGACTTTGGTATTTCCTCTCCACTGTGTAGCCTGGAGGCCCAGGGACTTTGGTATTGCCTCTCCACTCTGTAGCCTGGAGGCCCAGGGACTTTGGTATTTCCTCTCCACTCTGTAGCCTGGAGGCCCAGGGACTTTGGTATTGCCTCTCCACTCTGTAGCCTGGAGGCCCAGGGACTTTGGTATTGCCTCTCCACTCTGTAGCCTGGAGGCCCAGGGACTTTGGTATTGCCTCTTTCCTCTCCACTGTGTAGCCTGGAGGCCCAGGGACTTTGGTATTTCCTCTCCACTCTGTAGCCTGGAGGCCCAGGGACTTTGGTATTGCCTCTCCACTCTGTAGCCTGGAGGCCCAGGGACTTTAGTCAAATTAAATTAAATTCTATTGGTTGCATACACATATTTTGCAGATGTTATCGCAGGTGCAGCAAAATGCTGATTTTTCTAGCTCCAACAGTGCCTCTCCTCTGTGTAGCCTGGAGGCCCAGGGAGTTTCAAAGAAACACATTCACAAAGACAGGGTTTATCTGATTCTCAAAGCAATTTCTTCCAATCTGATCCTTTCAACCCTGTACAAGCACTGCAAATCCTGGGGTTTCTTCTAGAGGAATTCATAAATTAAAATCCATAGCAGGGCCCCTCGTTTAATTAAATATTTTGGGAGGGTAGAGACAACAGTGTTCCACCAATACCAGTGGATAAAACAAACAAACAGGGAGTAGATAGATAAATCACTGACAGACAACATTCAATTGGTTCATTTACTCCCTCTCCCTTGCAACTATACCAAGTGTCTTTGCTGTAAAAGAGAATGTGTTCTCAGTCAATTTACCTAGTAAAGTAAGGGTTAATCATCTACTCACATGGGAACCAGGTGCTCAGTCAGTGAGGGGAACGGGATGGTCGACGCCCCCTGTCTGTCCCTGAGGGCGTGTGGTGTGGAGGATATTATGGCTCACCTCTTTTTAACAACCTACAAGTTAAAGGGCAAAGAAGCATTGACCCCTGGTGCTTCAGTGTGCTTAAACTTTGCACCTCCTCCCCCATCCCCCTCTCCTCTTCCTTTAACTCCATCAGCTCCTCATGTCCAAAGAGGAGTTTCTGGTTGATCTCCATGGTAATGAAGGGAAAGGAAGGACAGGGGAGGGGGTGCTTAAGACCTTCTGACTTAATTAAGGAGATGGCAGCTCCCACCATGTGCTTGTTGTGATAGTCTTTCTGACACAAACCATTCTTGAGATCAATGGTTTTATATGACATCACATACATGACCACAATGATCGAATGGCATACAGTATGTGACGTAGTGACGAGAGGACATTTGACCCCTGCTGTATTCACATGCCATTGTCATACATAACGGGATGGCTACCACCACAAAGAGTGGAGACAGACAGTAGCGGTTCGTTGAAGGTCTTTAATGCCGAGTAGTAGTTTCACCGCCACCCAACACTCCAGTTATAATGGAGCAGTCACCTCCAGGCCTCCGGGTGTTGGTGCCATTAAGATGGTCTAACTGGGAGGCAGTTCGCCTGGCAGGGATGAGGAGATTGCCCTCAAAACAGCCCTCCACCTCTCCCCTGTGGTGTGGTCTGCCTGCATCAGAAAAGACTACACCCTGATCTGGAGACTCTTCCCAGTGTGACCATATGCTCCTAGATATTTTGCTGTGCGCCAGTGCAACCAGGAAACAAATCACCCAGATAATAATTGTTGTACTGATAGGCTTTCACTGTGCAGTTGTTTCCGGGTGCCCTAGAGAAAAAAATATAGTGCAGATTAATTCAATCCAAAGTCCACATATAAGGAATATTAAAGAATGCATCAGTGATTTGTATTCCTTGCTACTTTCTGAAGAGTTGATGTCATGGGAATGCCTGTAACTACCACATTGTGCAGTCACTTAGCAATGCCAAAAACAGTCATTTCTAAAGAGTTTTCCCTAAAAAGTTCCAAATGAAATGCTCACTGCAAGTAGGCTTACCTGACAGAAGGATAAGATATCATGATGGTTAGTATCCATCGTATCAATCAGGTGCTCTTTTGTCAAACAACACCCACTTGTCACAGACGTCAATTCAACGTCTATTCCACGTTGGTTCAATGTGATTTCATTCAGTGTGTGCCCAGTGGGATAGGACAGTCTCTTGAAGTGAACAATTCAAATGAAAGGGCAACTATACCCTCCAAAATATATATTTTTATTTACTTCCCCAGACCTCAAAAGTGTTCTCCTGAAGTGGTTTTAAGCATCCAATTGACTTGTTTTTCTATTAAAATAGTGTGATTTTGAGAGTGAAAATCGAAACCTGGAAAAACAAAACTGATAAATGTTTTGTGTGGTTTTAGGTGTTATTATGGCTAATAAATGCATTGGCCGATAATTCTGAGTGGCTGGTATATTTTCTTATCTACCTGCCACAGTGGAAGGTGGACCAAGAAGTTAGTTTTTATTTATCTAGGCAAGTCAGTTAAGAACATATTCTTATTTTCAATGACAGCCTAGGAATAGTGGGTTAACTGCCCTGTTCAGGGGCAGAACAACAGCTTTTTACCTCGTCAGCTCAGGGATTTGATCGTGCAACCTTTCGGTTATGAGTCCAACACTCTAACCACTAGGCTTCCTGCTGGTTACGAGTCCAACACTCTAACCACGAGGCTACCTGCTGGTTACGAGTCCAACACTCTAACCACGAGGCTACCTGCTGGTTACGAGTCCAACACTCTAACCACTAGGCTTCCTGCTGGTTACGAGTCCAACACTCTAACCACGAGGCTACCTGCTGGTTACGAGTCCAACACTCTAACCACGAGGCTACCTGCTGGTTACGAGTCCAACACTCTAACCACTAGGCTACCTGCTGGTTACGAGTCCAACACTCTAACCACTAGGCTACCTGCTGGTTACGAGTCCAACACTCTAACCACTAGGCTTCCTGCTGGTTACGAGTCCAACACTCTAACCACTAGGCTTCCTGCTGGTTACGAGTCCAACACCCTAACCACTAGGCTTCCTGCTGGTTACGAGTCCAACACTCTAACCACTAGGCTTCCTGCTGGTTACTAGTCCAACACTCTAACCACTAGGCTTCCTGCCTCCCCAGTTTGGAGGTACAGAAAGAAAAGGAAATGGATAGCTTCTTTAGAATATCAATGATCATCACAATGAATGAATGAATGACTGATCTCTTGCATGTTATCACTCACAACATGACGCTCTTTAAGAGAGAGTGTAGAATTTGTTATGTATTACATCTCAATAGGTAGTGCTTTTACACAATTTTTGTATCAAAATGTTTGTTTTTTATATTAGTTTAACAGAGCACAACATGTGCTTCTAAAAAGCAGCGAGAATGTATATAGGCCCACTATGCTATAGCTCAATCTTCTGGTGCTCCTAGATTTTGTGTTGGGCTGTTGATGTTTTTAAGTTGGGAGAACCAGTGCTACCGAAAAAACGTTAATTTAATGCCTGTGGATTCTGTCAGACCAGAGATGGAGAGAGGGGCTGAGTGTATGTGTGAGAAAGAGTGAGAAAGGAGTAAGAGAGGAAGACAAAATAAGAGAGAGAGAGGAAAAGAGAGAGAGAGAGAGAGAGAGAGAGAGAGAGAGAGAGAGAGAGAGAGAGAGAGAGAGAGAGAGAGAGAGAGAGAGAGAGAGAGAGAGAGAGAGAGAGAGAGAGAGAGAGATAGGAAAAGAGAGAGAGAGGAAAAGAGAGAGAGAGGGAAAAAAAGAGAGGAAAAGAGAGAGATCGAGAGAGCTTGACGGAAAGAGAGAGAGAGGAGGGAGAAAGAGCCAAAGAGAGAGCGAGACGAAGACAGGGACAGAGGAAGCGAGTGCAAAAGAGTAAGGTTGAAGCCAACAATCCCCCAGCAGCCTTGGCGACACACAGGAACCCTCAGCAGCATTCCCAGCTTTCTCTGTTCCGCTCGGAAAACAGCCACCACATCCGGAGAAGGAAACATCTCCTGCCAACATCACAACAACAATCACACCAGCTAGATCTTTCCCACATCCTAGAACCATTGAATGTAATGGCTTTTTCCATCGCAATTATAAGAATATAAGGATAGTTGTTGGTGGGGTATTTTGGATCTATCTATCATGTTATTCCCCTTCATTTTACAGCAATTGAAAAATGTTCCATTGCAATTTCAAAGACATTTCAAGGATGGTTGTTGGTGCTGTATATTGGAGCTCAGCTATCAAGTTGTACATAAATCCCTTTTTGATTGTGGACTTTCTGGTTAAATAAAGGTTAAATAAATGTGTTACTAAGGCAGGGCCTGATCTGACGTCAGCTGCAGTGTTCCATGTGTCGCTGTGTGTGATGCAGGGGAGGAGAGAGTCATCACAGAGAGAGTGAGACGGATGTGCGGAGCCCGAGGGGTGGTGGGGTGGGTGGTGTGATACATGCATGGAAGGACTGTGGCGAGGTCACATAATCGACATCGACGGTCTGACATTCCTGTGAAGGAACAATGCTGAGTCATAGAGTGACCTACACATCCCCTCTAACCCACTGCAACCCCCTCTAACCCAATCAACCCAATGTAACTCACTCTAACCCAATCAACCCAATGTAACTCACTGTAACCCACTCTAACCCACTGTAACCCACTGTAACCCACTGTAACCCAATGTAACTCACTGTAACCCACTTTAACCCACTGTAACCCAATGTAACTCACTGTAACCCACAGTAACCCACTGTAACCCACTGTAACCCACTCTAATCCACTGTAACCCACTGAAACCCACTGTAACCCACTGTAACCCACTGTAACTCACTGTAACCCACTGTAACCCACTGTAACCCACTGTAACCCAATGTAACCCACAGAAACCCACTCTAACCCAATGTAACCCACTGTAACCACTGTAACCCACTGTAACCCACTGTAACCCACTCTAATCCACTGTAACCCACTGTAACCCATGGTAACCCACTGTAACCCACTGTAACCCACTGTAACGGACTCTAACCCAATGTAACCCACTCTAACCCAATGTAACACACTGTAACCCACTGTAACCTACTGTAAACCACTGTAACCCCTCTAACCCACTGTAACCCCCTCTAACCCAATGTGACCCCTCTAACCTTCCACCAAAAGTGTGTTTTTTGATCAGTTTAATACCATGCTTAGGGAATGTGATTTTGGGAAAGAGGTCATCTTAATGGGAGATTTTAACATTAATTATGAAGACAAGTGTTGTAGGAAAACCCTCAAACGGATCACTAATACCTTTGACCTTACACAGCTAGTTAAAGGGCCAACCAGGGTGACTTGTTGCTCTAAAACACAGATTGATTTGGTGTTCAGTAATAAACCAGAGAGAGTGACTAAATCATTCAATATGGTTACTGGGCTGTCTGATCATAATCTGACACTTATAGCCAGAAAGCTGTCTAAGAGCAGGTTTAACCTCTCTACTGTTAGAAAGCCGGATCAACTCAGAATACCTAAGAGTGAATTAAACTATTTTGAAAAAGCAATTAAGGGAATAAACTGGAATGATCTCTTGTCCTATACAGACGTGGAAGCTGATAGTCAGGTTTTTCTATCCACAATCCAGACTACAATAAATGGCTTCCTAAAGAAAATCAAATCCAAAACCTGGCCAAAAGAGCACTCTTCCTTGGCTAAATGGAGAAATCTGGAAATTGATGAAAGAACGAGATTATGCTCTAAAAACAGCCCTAAAATCTAAATTAGAGCATGACAGATGTAGGTTTACCATGCTGAGAAATAAGGTGATAAAAGAAATCAGACAGGCCAAGGCAAACTTTTTTATTAACATAATTGGTGAAGCAAAGGGAAATTCTAAATTGATATGGGAGAATCTAAAAAAGTTAACAGGGAAAGACCATAGTAACACTGCAAAAAGACTAGACATCATGGTGAATAACAATCTAACACAGGATGCAGTTGAAATAGCAACAGCCTTCAATTCCTACTTTATTGACTCTGTCAGGTTACTGACACAGAACCCCTCCACTGGTTTCTTGGGCTCAGTGCTAGTGAATGACACTCAACCTGTCTTCATCATAAGGGAGGTTTCTGAGTCAAAGGTAAACAAGGTGATTAGCTCACTAAAGAACTCTAAAGCCAAAGATGTGTTTGGGAAGGAATCTACCTTTCTTAAAAACTACAAAGAGTCACTCATTGGCCCCATTACTAAGGTCACCAACACATCTATTGGTCTCGGTGTGTTTCCAAGGGTATGGAAGTCGGCCATAATAACGGCCATCTTTAAATCAGGCGACCCTGCTGACGTGAGTAACTACAGGCCCATTAGTATACTACCTGTGGTGTCAAAGGTTGTTGAAAAGTGTGTAGCAGAACAACTGATTGCCCACCTCAACAACAGCCCCTTCACATTACACTCCATGCAGTTTGGCTTCAGAGCGAAACACTCCACAGAAACGGCCAACTGCTTTCTTCTGGAAAATGTGAAGTCCAAGATGGACAAAGGGGGTGCTGTTGGGGCTGTGTTTCTGGACCTAAGGAAGGCTTTTGATACTGTTAACCATGAGATTCTCATCACAAAATTGTCCAAGTTCAACTTTTCCCCTGATGCCTTGAGATGGATGAAATCATACCTTGAAGGCAGAACTCAGTGTGTCAGAGTGAGCAATGAGCTGTCGCCCACTCGTAGCTATGATGTGGGCGTGCCCCAAGGGTCAATACTGGGGCCCCTCCTGTTCAGCCTGTACATTAATGATCTGCCTTCTGTATGTAATGGGTCTGAAGTTCAAATGTATGCAGATGATACAGTGATATATGTGCATGCAAAGAGCAAACAACAAGCTGCACAAGAACTCACTACTGTAATGGTCCAGGTTACAAAGTGGCTCTGTGACTCGTGTTTGCATCCCAATGTGAAAAAAACTGTTTGCATGTTCTTCACAAAAAGGGCAACAGATGCTACTGAGCCAGATGTCTATGTGTCAGGGGAGAAGCTCCAGGTGGTATCCGATTTTAAGTACCTTGGCATCATACTTGATTCCAACCTCTCTTTTAAAAAGCATGTGAAAAAGGTAATTGAAATAACTAAATTCAATCTAGCTAATTTCCGATTTATACGAAATTGTTTGACTACAGAGGTAGCAAAACTGTACTTCAAATCTATGATACTACCCCACTTAACATACTGCTTGACTAGTTGGGCCCAAGCTTGCTGTACAACATTAAAACCTATTCAGTCTGTCTACAAACAGGCTCTCAAAGTGCTTGATAGGAAGCCCAATAGCCATCATCATTGTCACATCCTTAGAAAACATGAGCTCTTGAGTTGGGAAAATCTTGTGCAATACACCGACGCATGTCTTGTATTCAAGATCCTTAATGGCCTGGCTCCCCCTCCACTCAATATTTTTGTTAAACAGAAAACCCAGACATATGGCAGCAGAACCACAAGGTCTGCCATGAGAGGTGACTGTATAGTTCCCCCAAGGAAAAGCACCTTTAGTAAATCTGAATTCTCTGTGAGAGCTTCCCATGTCTGGAATACACTGCCATCAGACACACATAACTGCACCACATATCACACTTTCACAAAATGCTTGAAGACATGGCTAAAGGTCAATCAGATTTGTGAACATGGTCCCTAGCTGTGTGTTGCCGCTTTCCATGTTGTCTGTAGCTTGTGAGGTATGGAAACACTTTGTTGCTTTTATGAATTTTGTCTTGCTGCTTTTTGTTCTATGTTGCTCTGTCTGTATGCTATGTCTTGCTTGTCCTATGTTGCTATGTTGCTATGTCTATGGTGCTATTGTCTATATTGTAATTGTTTTTAATAACCTGCCCAGGGACTGCGGTTGAAAATGAGCCGGCTGGCTAAAACCGGCACTTTTACTGAAACGTTGATTAATGTGCACTGTCTCTGTAAAAATAAAATAAACTAAACTAAAAAAAAACTAACCCACTGTAACACAATGTAACCCACTGTAACCCCTCTAACCCACTGTAACCCACCACGCTCTCAGTCAGGACAGTAGCAGGATGTACTAACTCTCTCTCTTCACAAAGTATTATGCAGTGCAGACTCATAAGGGAAGGGCCAGGCAGGAAGGGCCAGGCAGGAAGGGCCAGGCAGGAAGGGCAGGGCAGGAAGGGCCAGGCAGGAAGGGAAAGGCAGGAAGGGCCAGGCAGGAAGGGCCAGGCAGGAAGGGCAGGGCAGGAAGGGCCAGGCAGGAAGGGCAAGGCAGGAAGGGCCAGGCAGGAAGAGCAGGACAGGAAGGGCCAGGCAGGAAGGGCCAGGCAGGAAGGGCCAGGCAGGAAGGGCCAGGCAGGAAGGGTCAGGCAGGAAGGGCCAGGCAGGAAGGGCAAGGCAGGAAGGGCCAGGCAGGAAGGGCCAGGCAGGAAGGGCCAGGCAGGAAGGGTCAGGCAGGAAGGGCCAGGCAGGAAGGGCAAGGCAGGAAGGGCCAGGCAGGAAGGGCCAGGCAGGAAGAGCAGGACAGGAAGGGCCAGGCAGGAAGGGCAAGGCAGGAAGGGCCAGGCAGGAAGGGCAGGACAGGAAGGGCCAGGCAGGAAGGGCCAGGCAGGAAGGGCAAGGCAGGAAGGGCCAGGCAGGAAGGGCCAGGCAGGAAGGGCCAGGCAGGAAGGGCCAGGCAGGAAGGGCAAGGCAGGAAGGGCCAGGCAGGAAGGGCCAGGCAGGAAGGGCCAGGCAGGAAGAGCAGGACAGGAAGGGCCAGGCAGGAAGGGTCAGGCAGGAAGGGCCAGGCAGGAAGGGCCAGGCAGGAAGAGCCAGGCAGGAAGAGCAGGACAGGAAGGGCCAGGTAGGAAGGGCCAGGCAGGAAGGGCAAGGCAGGAAGGGCAAGGCAGGAAGGGCAAGGCAGGAAGGGCCGGGCAGGAAGAGCAGGGCAGGAAGGGCAGGGCAGGAAGGGCAGGGCAGGAAGGCCCAGGCAGGAAGGGCAGGGCAGGGCAGGAAGGGCCAGGCAGGAATGGCAAGGCAGGAAGGGCAAGGCAGGAAGGGCCAGGCAGGAAGGGCCAGGCAGGAAGGGCCAGGCAGGAAGGGCCAGGCAGGAAGGGCAGGGCAGGAAGGGCCAGGCAGGAAGGGCCAGGCAGGAAGAGCAGGACAGAAAGGGCCATAAATGGAACTGTTGGCTCGACGCCACTGTCTGATTGAAACCAATTGTCTTGATTTCATACAATTAAAGTTCATCAGATGAGATAAAACGTTTGAAAAGAACAGAGATTAATCAACTGTGTGTGTGTGTGTGTGTGTGTGTGTGTGTGTGTGTGTGTGTGTGTGTGTGTGTGTGTGTGTGTGTGTGTGTGTGTGTGTGTGTGTGTGTGTGTGTGTGTGTGTGTGTCCACAGTCATCTTCGGCATACCAGGGTACTCTCAATCTCTTTATCATTAGGGGTAGCAAACTGGTGGATTTAACAGGCAGACCATGGGGTCTTTGTATGGGTCCACGGCATACCCCTGTTTAAGCAGCGTGACAATGTGCTATTCACAGACGGAATGAGGAATATGCCACCAGTATAACCTCTTCCATGGGTTGTCATACTTGGTCTGAAACCACCAAAATGACACTGGTCTCAGGCTTCAGATATGTCGAGGCTCCTTCCACCCAAATCAAATCGAATCCAATCAAATGTATTTATATAGCCCTTCGTACATCAGCTGATATCTCAAAGTGCTGTACAGAAACCCAGCCTAAAACCCCAAACAGCAAGCAATGCAGGTGTAGAAGCACGGTGGCTAGGAAAAACTCCCTAGAAAGGCCAAAACCTAGGTAGAAACCTAGAGAGGAACCAGGCTATGTGGGGTGGCCAGTCCTCTTCTGGCTGTGCCGGGTGGAGATTATAACAGAACATGGCCAAGATGTTCAAATGTTCATAAATGACCAGCATGGTCGAATAATAGTAAGGCAGAACAGTTGAAACTGGAGCAGCAGCATGGCCAGGTGGACTGGGGACAGCAAGGAGTCATCATGTCAGGTAGTCCTGGGGCATGGTCCTCGGGCTCAGGTCAGTTGAAACTGGAACAGCAGCATGGCCACCCCTGCTCTTTCTACGGATTTGTGGGCAGAGAGAGACTCTATGACAATGTGTATGTGAGTCACCATTTGCAGCCTAGCGTGACTGTGTCCTGAAGGGGTACCCCATAGCACTACTATAGCTCCTCTCTCTCTGACATTGACGTTTACATTTGTGTCAGAAATATAAAGCAACCAAAATGACATTTCAGGAAGATTATGGTGGTGGGAGCTATACTGTCATCATAGACTTCTCAATGTCAGAGTTTTACAAAATGTCATATGATATCCACACTGTGAGAAAACCCACCACAGCCTTTAGACAAGCTCAGATTCAGGAGGGGGAAAAAATATGATTTTTTAAATAATAAAATGTGACTTGTTTCAGGAAACTAGGTACAGTTGAGGTCGGAGGTTTACATACACCTTAGCCAAATACATTTAAACACAAGTTTTCACAATTCCTGACATTTAATCATAGTAAAAAATCCCTGTCTCAGGTCAGTTAAGATCACCACTTTATTTTAAGAATGTGAAATGTCAAAATAATAGTAGAGAGAATGATTTATTTCAGCTTTATTTCTTTCATCACATTCCCAGTGGGTCAGAAGTTTACAATTAGTATTTGGTAGCATTGCCAAGCATTTAACTTGGGTCAAACATTTTGGGTAGCCTTCCACAAGCGTCCCACAATAAGTTGGGTGAATTTGGTCCCATTTCTCCTGACAGAGCTGGTGTAACTGAGTCAGGTTTGTAGGACTCCTTGCTCACACATGCTTTTTCAGTTTTGCCCACACATTTTCTATAGGATTGAGGTCAGGGCTTTGTGATGGCCACTCCAATACCTTGACTTTATTGTCATTAAAAACTTCTTGGCGCACCCATCCCTTTAGCGGGATCATTTTCGTCAACATCCGCTGAATTGCAGAGCGCTAAAAATATTACATTTTCATGAAATCACAAGTGCAATATAGCAAAACACAGCTTAGCTTGTTGTTAATCCACCTGGCGTGTCAGATTTCAAAAAAGCTTTTTGGCAAAAGCTATCCAAGCGTTTATGTAAGGACATCTCTCTCAGCAGGCAAAACATTACAAACAGCTAGCAGCCAAGTAGATTGATCACGAAAGTCAGAAAAGCAATAAAATGAATCACTTTTACCTTTGATGATCTTCGGATGTTTGCACTCACGAGACTCCCAGTTACACAATAAATGTTCCTTTTGTTCCATCAAGATTATTTTTATATCCAAAATACCTCCATTTGATTGGCGCGTTATGTTCAGAAATCCACAGGCTCGAGCGGTCACGAAGGGGCAGACAAAAATTCCAAATAGTATCCGTAAAGTTCGTAGAAACATGTCAAACGTTTTTTATAATCAATCCTCAGGTTGTTTTTACAATAAATAATCGATAATATTTAAACCGGACCGTAGCATTTTCAATAGGAGAGAGAGAGAAAATGTCTGCTCCAAGCTGCTTGTGCATGCAAAACGCTGCTGGCACCCAGCCATCCACTGATGCGATGTGATCTTTCTCGCAAATTCTTCAGAATAAAAGCCTGAAACTATGTCTAAAGACTGTTCAGACCATGTGGAAGCCATAGGAAAAGGAATCTGGTTGATATCCCTTTAAATGGAGGGAATGCATGCAATGGAACAGGGAGCTTTCAAAATAGAAGGCACTTCCTCTTTGGATTTTCCTCAGGTTTTCGCCTGCATTATCAGTTCTGTTATACTCACAGATAATATTTTTACAGTTTTGTAAACTTTAGAGTGTTTTCTATCCTAATCTGACAATTATATACATATTATAGATTCTGGGCCTGAGAAATAGACAGTTTCATTTGGGTACGTTTTTCATCCAAACATCAAAATACTGCCCTCTACACTCAAGAGGTTAAACCATTTTGCCACAACTTTGGAAGTATGCTTGGGGTCATTGTCCATTTAGAAGACCAATTTGCAACCAAGCTTCAACTTCCTGGCTGATGTCTTGAGATGTTGCTTCAATATATCCACATCATTTTCCTGCCTCACGATGCCATCTATTTTGTGAAGTGCACCAGTACCTCCTGCAGCAAAGCACCCACACAACATGATGCTGCCACCCCCGTGCTTCCCGGTTGGGATGGTGTTCTTCAGCTTGCAAGCCTCCCCCTTTTTCCTCCAAACATAACGATGGTCATTATGGCCAAATAGTTCTATTTTTATTTCATCAGACCAGAGGACATTTCTCCAAAAAGTAAGCTATTTGTCCCCATGTGCAGTTGCAAACCGTAGTCTGGCTTTTTTATGGTGGTTTTGGAGCAGTGGCTTCTTCCTTGCTAAGCGGCCTTTCAGGTTGTCGGTATAAGACTAGTTTTACTGTGGATATACATACCTTTTGTACCTGTTTCCTCCAGCATCTTCCCAAGGTCCTTTGCTGTTGTTCTGGGTTTGATTTGTACTTTTCGCACCAAAGTACGTTCATCTCTAGGAGACAGAACACATCTCCTTCCTGAGCGGTATGACGGCTGCTTGGTTTCCATGGTGTTTATTGCTCCCAAGGATGAACCAGACTTGTGGAGGATTACAATTTTTTTCTGAGGTCTTGACTGATTTCTTTTGATTTTCTCATGATGTCAAGCAAAGAGGAATTGAGTTTGAAGTTAGGCCTTGAAATACATCCACAGGTACACCTCCAATTGACTCAAATGATGTCAATTAGCCTATCAGATGCTTCTGAAGCCATGACATAATTTTCTGGAATTCTCCAAGCTGTTTAAAGGCACAGTCAACTTAGTGTATGTAAACTTCTGACCCATTGGAATTGTGATTCATTGAATTATATGTGAAATAATCTGTCTGTAAACAATTGTTGGAAAAATTACTTGTGTCATGCACAAAGTAGATGTCCTAACCAACTTGCCAAAACTATAGTTTGTGAACAAGAAATTTGTGGAGGTGTTGAAAAATGAGTTTTAATGACTCCAACCTAAGTGTATGTAAACTTCCAACTTCAACTCTATATGTCGCATGTCACTACTTCACAGGAGAGGCATTTGAACGTAAACATGTATGTTTTTAATCAAAATGCGTTTTTGGACAGAAATGCTTTCTGGAACAAGCTATGTGTGCGTGCTTAGTCCCCTCCTGTACTCCCTGTTCACCCATGAATGCGTGGCGCGCACTACTCCAACACCATCTTTAAGTTTGCCGAAAACATGACAGTGGTAGGCATGATCACCCGACGATGATGAGACAGCCTATAGGGATGAGGTCAAAGACCTGGCAGTGTGGTGCCATTGACAACTACAGGAAACGTAGGGCCGAGCACGCCCCTATTCACATTGACGGGGCTATATTGGAGCGGATCAAGAGCTTTGAGTTCCTCGGAGTCCACATTACTAACAATCTATCATGATCCACACACACCAACACAGTCATGAAGGTCCAGAACAAATTTAAGGAAACGTACCGTATTATACAAAGCCATGAGTGCATGGAACTCCCGTCCATCTCATATAGTGCAAGTGAACATCAAACACCTCACGGCACAACATCTCTCCCCCATGTGACCTACTTGTTGTGTTTATGTGTAACTGATAGATGCACACACACACTACATGTTAATGTCTTTAAATGTTCAGTATGTAAATTGTAAAGTATTTTGTCTGTAATGTATTATTTGTTATGTGTCGGATCCCAGTAAGACTAGCTGTTGCCATTGGCGTTGGCTAATGGGGATCCTAATAAATCAAAAAATAAATCAAAGAGGGCACAGCAATGCCTCTTTCCCCCCAGAAGGCTGAAACTATTTGGCATCGGCCCTCAGATCCTCAAAAAGTTCTACAGCTGCACCATTGGGAGCATCTTGACCAGCTGCATCACTGCTTGGAATGGCAACTGCTTGACCGCAAGGCACTACAGAGGGTAGCACGCATAGCCCAGTACATCGCTGGTGCTGTGCTCCCTGCCATCCATGAGCTCTTTACCAGGCGGTGTCAAAGGAAGGCCCTAATAATTGTCAAAGGCTCCAGCCACCCAAGTCATAGACTGTTCTCTCAGCTACCACACGGCAAGAGGCACGTGTGGTAGCCAACAGAACCAACAGGACCCTGAACAGCTTCTACCCCCAAGCCATAAGACCGCTAAGTAGTTAGGCTGGGAAGCTATTTGGTTAATTATTTAACTATCTGTGTTGACCCTTTTGACGCTGCTACTGTTTACTATCTGTCACTTTATTCCTAGTTACACCTGTATGTACAGTGCCTGTATGTACAGTGCCTCTATGTACAGTGCCTGTATGTACAGTGCCTGTATGTACAGTGCCTGCGGAAAGTATTCAGACCCCTTGACTTTTCCCACATTTTGTCGCGTTACTGCCTTATTTTAAAATGGATATAATACCCCATAATGGCACAATACCCCATAATGACACAATACCCCATAATGACACAATAATGGCACAATACCCCATAATGACACAATACCCCATAATGGCACAATACCCCATAATGACACAATACCCCATAATGACACAATACCCCATAATGACACAATAATGGCACAATACCCCATAATGACACAATACCCCATAATGACACAATACCCCATAATGACACAATAATGGCACAATACCCCATAATGACACAATACCCCATAATGACACAATACCCCATAATGACACAATACCCCATAATGACACAATACCCCATAATGACACAATAATGGCACAATACCCCATAATGACACAATACCCCATAATGACACAATACCCCATAATGACACAATACCCCATAATGACACAATACCCCATAATGACACAATACCCCATAATGACACAATAATGGCACAATACCCCATAATGACACAATACCCCATAATGACACAATAATGGCACAATACCCCATAATGACACAATACCCCATAATGACACAATAATGGCACAATACCCCATAATGACACAATACCCCATAATGACACAATAATGGCACAATACCCCATAATGACACAATACCCCATAATGACACAATAATGGCACCATACCCCATAATGACACAATACCCCATAATGACACAATACCCCATAATGACACAATAATGGCACAATACCCCATAATGACACAATACCCCATAATGACACAATAATGGCACCATACCCCATAATGACACAATACCCCATAATGACACAATACCCCATAATGACACAATACCCCATAATGACACAATAATGGCACCATACCCCATAATGACACAATACCCCATAATGACACAATAATGGCACCATACCCCATAATGACACAATACCCCATAATGACACAATAATGGCACCATACCCCATAATGACACAATACCCCATAATGACACAATACCCCATAATGACACAATAATGGCACAATACCCCATAATGACACAATACCCCATAATGACACAATAATGGCACAATACCCCATAATGACACAATACCCCATAATGACACAATACCCCATAATGACACAATACCCCATAATGACACAATAATGGCACCATACCCCATAATGACACAATACCCCATAATGACACAATACCCCATAATGACACAATACCCCATAATGACACAATAATGGCACAATACCCCATAATGACACAATACCCCATAATGGCACAATACCCCATAATGACACAATACCCCATAATGGCACAATACCCCATAATGACACAATACCCCATAATGACACAGTACCCCATAATGACACAATACCCCATAATGACACAATAATGGCACAATACCCCATAATGACACAATACCCCATAATGACACAATACCCCATAATGACACAATACCCCATAATGACAAAATACCCCATAATGACACAATAATGGCACAATACCCCATAATGACACAATACCCCATAATGACACAATACCCCATAATGACACAATAATGGCACAATACCCCATAATGACACAATACCCCACAATGACACAATAATGGCACAATACCCCATAATGACACAATAATGGCACAATACCCCATAATGACACAATACCCCATAATGACACAATACCCCATAATGACACAATAATGACACAATACCCCATAATGACACAATACCCCATAATGACACAATATCCCATAATGACACAATACCCCATAATGACACAATAATGACACAATACCCCATAATGACACAATAATGACACAATACCCCATAATGACACAATAATGACACAATACCCCATAATGACACAATACACCATAATGACACAATACCCCATAATGACACAATAATGGCACAATACCCCATAATGACACAATATCCCATAATGACACAATAATGACACAATACCCCATAATGACACAATACCCCATAATGACACAATAATGACACAATACCCCATAATGACACAATAATGACACAATACCCCATAATGACACAATATCCCATAATGACACAATAATGGCACAATACCCCATAATGACACAATACCCCATAATGACACAATAATGGCACAATACCCCATAATGACACAATACCCCATAATGACACAATAATGGCACCATACCCCATAATGACACAATACCCCATAATGACACAATACCCCATAATGACACAATAATGGCACAATACCCCATAATGACACAATACCCCATAATGGCACAATACCCCATAATGACACAATACCCCATAATGACACAATACCCCATAATGACACAATACCCCATAATGACACAATACCCCATAATGACACAATAATGACACAATACCCCATAATGACACAATAATTACACAATACCCCATAATGACACAATAATGACACAATATCCCATAATGACACAATAATGACACAATAATGACACAATACCCCATAATGACACAATAATGACACAATACCCCATAATGGCACAATAATGACACAATACCCCATAATGACACAATAATGACACAATACCCCATAATGACAAAGCGAAAACAGGTTTAAAGAATCTTTTGCAAATCTAGTAAATATAAAAAACAGAAGTACCTTATTTACATAAGTATTCAGGCCCTTTGCTATGAGACTCGAAATTGAGCTCAGGTGCATTCTTGAGCTCAATTTGAAACACAACCCCCCAAAAAACTAAAATGACAGAACATAGATTTTGGTTGAATATTGTGCCGATTTAATACAAAAACACAAAAAATATAAAATAAGTTGAGCTCAGGTGCATTTCCATTGATTATCCTTGATATGTTTCTACAACTTGATTGTAGTCCAGTTTTGGTACATGTTATTGATTGGACATGATTTGGAAAGGCACACACCTGTCAATATAAGGTCCCACATTTGACAGTGCATGTCAGAGCAAAAACTAAGCCATGAGGTTGAAGGAATTGTCCATAGAGCTCCGAGACAGGATTGTGTCGAGGCACAGATCTGGGAAAGGGTACCAAAACATTTCTGCAGCATTGAAGGTCATGGAGTTTGCCAAAAGGCACCTAAAGACTCTCAGACCATGAGAAACAAAATTCTCTGGTCTGAGAAAACCAAGATTTAACTCTTTGGCCTGAATGCCAAGCGTCACGTCTGGAGCATGGTGGTGGCACCATCATGTTGTGGGGATGTTTTTCAGCAGCAGAGAGCAGGGAGACTAGTCAGGATTGAGGCAAAGATTAACAGAGCAAATTTCAGAGAGATCCTTGATGAAAACCATTTTATAATAAAAAAAATAATAATTAAATTGGGAATATTTCTAAAAAACGTTTTTTTGCTTTGTCAATATGGGGTATTGTGTGTAGATTCATGAGGATCTAATGTAATTTAATAAATTTTAGAATAAGGCTGGTACTTAAAAAAGCGTGGAAAATGGGGTCTGAATACTTCCCAAAGGCACTGTACATATCTACCTCAATTATTTTGTACCCCGTGTATCATTACTCATTGTGTACTTACTAAAAGCCCGTATATAAGATTTTTTACTGCTAGTCTACACCTGTCGAAGCATGTGATGAATAACATTTGATTTGAAACCATCTCTAGGACTGGGCAGAGAAAGCAGCATCTCTGAGGCTGCAAGAAAGGCTCTTAGAGACATATTTCTGAAATATTGAGAGCTGTACACACATGCACACACGCACGCACACGCACACACACACACAGCCACACAAACACACACAGACAAATGGCGCAGTACCCCATGTGAGCTAGTGATCCAGAGTGGAAACAACATCCTGCAGGCAGCAGCATGACAAGGCATTTCCTGACCCACCACATAGGCTTGCATCCCAACTGGCACCCTATTTGACCAGACCTCTGTGGACCCTATGGGCCCTGGTCAAAAGAGAGAGGGTGAGAGAGACAGAGAGAGAGAGAGAGAGAGAGAGAGAGAGAGAGAGAGAGAGAGAGAGAGAGAGAGAGAGAGAGAGAGAGAGAGAGAGAAAGAGTGGGAGAGGGATAGGGAAAGAGAGAAAGAGATAGGCGGATAAATATATGCCGAGAGAGAGCAGGGCTATGGATCGAGGAGCATGGAGGTTCCCTGTATGTGCGATTTATAGCCCTCTGTCTCCCCTGCCTGCCTGTTCTACACAGGCATTACTCATCTGGACCAGCCGTGACATGGTAGGGCCACTACCCAGCCAAACACTGCTCTGGGGGACACAGCAGGCTATGACCAATGATTGGCCCGGACCCAACCTTTGTGTGTGAGTGTGTGCGCACGTTTCTGTGTGTGCGTGTGTGTGTTTGGTGAGGGCCAGGCCATTCAGTGAGTGATAAACACACAGAGGTGATGATATCGGCTCTATTGTAACTCTTAAGCAGGGCAGGGGGTTGCCGGAGTGGAGCGATCAACCACTGAATCACCAGACCTGACTCAGACAGGAAAAGAGAATGGGAAGATGGAAGAGGCACAGCTGCTGCTCATGGAGGTCAATCCAGCTAATATAACAAACATCCAGAGGAAAACAGTCACTCAGGATTCAGGAGTGTGTGAGTGGCTTTTGTGTATGTTTAGGAATGTCTTGTCACTATAGTTACCATAAATGGAATGTTTTGTCCCACTTTCCTTAGGAAGCTGAGGTTAATGACTGACACTTCATTCATCCATTCATTCATTTGAAACTCTTTCTTCAAAAAACAGACCAAACCAGAATGCTATTTGGCCCTAAACAGAGAGTACACAATGGCACCTAACCACTGTGACTGACCCAAAATGAAGGAAATTTTTGACTATATAGACTCAGTGAGTGTAACAGTGTTACTTTAAACCGTCCCCTCGCCCATACCCGGGCGCAAACCAGGGACCCTCTGCACACATCAACAACAGTCACCCACAAAGCATCGTTACCCATCGCTCCACAAAAGCCGCAGCCCTTGCAGAGCAAGGGGAACTACTACTTCAAGGTCTCAGAGCAAGTGACGTCACCGATTGAAACGCTATTTAGCGCACACCGCTAACTAAGCTAGCCGTTTCACATCCGTTACACTCACCCCCCTTTTGACCTCCTTTTCTGCAGCAACCAGTGATCCGGGTCAACAGCATCAATGTAACAGTATAACTTTAAACCGCCCCCTCACCCATACCCGGGCGCGAACCAGGGACCCTATTGAGAATATCCACTGAAGGCAGATCTGGCTCTCAAGAGAAGACAGGCTATGTGCTCACTGCCCACAAAATGAGGTGGAAACTGAGCTGCACTTCCTAACCTCCTGCCAAATGTATGACCATATCAGAGACACATATTTCCCTCAGATTACACAGATCCACAAAGAATTTGAAAACAAATCCAAATTTGATAAACTCCCATATCTATCGGGTGAAATACCAGTGTGCCATCACAGCAGCAATATTTGTGACCTGTTGCCACAAGAAAATGGCAACCAGTGAAAAACAAACACCATTGTAAATACAACCTATATTTATGTTTATTTATTTTCCCTTTTGTACTTTAACTATTTGTACATCATTACAACACTGTATATAGACATAATATAACATTTGAAATATCTTTATTCTTTTGGAACTTTTGTGAGTGTAATGTTCATTGTTAATTTTTTATTGTGTATTTTGTATTCACTTTTCTTTATTATCTATTTCATTGCTTTGGCAATGTAAACATATGTTTCCCATGCCAATAAAGCCCCTTAAATTGACATTTCGAGAGAGAGAGAGAGAGAGAGAGAGAGAGAGAGAGAGAGAGAGAGAGAGAGAGAGAGAGAGAGAGAGGAGAGAGAGAGAGAGAGAGAGAGAGAGAGAGAGAGAGGGAGAGAGAGAGAGAGAGAGAGAGAGAGTGAGGAAGAGAGAGAGAGTTTACAAAATCCAGCACTGTCATTATGTGGTGTCCATCAGGAAGGGATATAGACACACACACAGTCCTGAGCTGTTGACCAGACTTAGAGGTGATCATTGAATAATTTGAATAATTCACTCCGGGGTGAGATTTCCGCTAGGTACAAATCAAAATATTAGTGGGGAAAATGTCAAAGTGCCCCAACATCAGCATCTTGGGGACTGAGAGACAGGGGTAGGTATTAAAGCCTAGGGTAGGTATTACCTTAGGGTGCCAACTCAAGTCTTTTGTTTTCAGTCTTCTCTCACAGGCATAAACATGGTTGTTGTCACAGTAACCTGTTTCTGTAATTGTTCCACTGCTATAGGATGCATTTACCACTGCTATAGGATACATTTTCTACTGCTATAGGATACATTTCACCTGTCTAAACTGTACTCTCTCCCACTCCTACTGTGCACGTACTCTGGACTACCTCAAGGCATTAAAATACATCCTTCACAGTTTCGGTGCTGTGTCATCACTCACAAGGGGACTTTCCACCATGTCTGGTATGAACTTCTCATAGACCTATAATCCATTGTGAAACTAAATGTATTTATTTTTCACTTTAGGTAACAATTGCTGTCATCAAGGCAAAGGGTGGCTACTTTGAAGAATCACAAATATAAAATATATTTGGATTTGTTTAACACTTTTTTGGTGTTATGTGTTATTTCATAGTTTTGATGTCTTCACTATTTTTCTACAATGTAGAAAATAGTTTTAAAAAATAAAGAAAAAAACTTGAATGAGTAGGAGTGTCCAAACGTTTGACTGGTACTGTATGTTTGTCCAAGAAAACATTGAAAATCACATTAACCTGCCTACTTATCAGGTTTCTGGTCAAATAAAGTCAACACCAATGTCACCAAGTATCTGATCTGTTGTCTCCATCGACTGGCCTTTACTGCGCATTACAGATCACTGGGTACTGGGCAGGAGCTTTCCACATACATTTCCAATTGCTGACGAACAGAGAAAGCATAATTATGCAATGCTCCCCTCTGGTGGCAAAATGATGTAGGTTCGTTGTGTCCGTTGAGCCCCAACCCGGATCAAAGTATGTCCTTGTCCATCAAACTAAGCCTCCCCATAAAAACATGCATCCCCTCTTTATTTTTGGCAAGTAGCCTACAGTAGGTAGCCTACACAAATTGCATTAAAAGTGCAATACTCCTAATATAACCGTGTGTTAGTGTGGCTTTTTTGTGTGAATTTATGTAAATCACGAAGCTCATCTGCAGGAAGATTCTCAGCAACAAAAGAGTGATCAAATTAACATCTTCCACCTGTATATACAGCAGTAGGTCTGCCTATGTAATTACCATGTAAACGGTCGCAACGATAATAACATGTGCATAACTGTACCCTTCTGCTCAGGTAATTACCATGATCTAAGTATATCTAAATCATGAACTCTCTGCCTATGCGTGTGTGTCCACGCGCGAGAACCTGTCCTCTGACTGTAAATGGTCCATTACTACACACACCTCTGATTGGCTAATCCTCCCACTATTTCCCAATCAGAGAGCTCGGCTTGCTCCAGCTGCCACATCATAGCAATGGCGGACCGAAGTAGCAGGAATTCCGCGTCCTTGTATTTCCAATCCCGTGCCCATAGGGAGCCGTTGCTGAGCGACCAGCGGAGATCCCAGAAGTCCGCTAACCAGCTGTTGGCTGCTTTTTTTCCCGCTCTCGTCAGATCCAGCTGTTTTGTTCGGAAGACAAAACCGACTGGGACAGACCCGGGAGAAACCAAACTGACTGCTTTGATGCTTGAAGTTGGACGTCTGCCGCGTATTGACACCTCGAGGATTAGACATAGGGAACACTCCAAGTGAAGGGTTCCACAGTAACAGAAATATGGATTTGTTTAGGGTTTTGAATTTGGACGAACTGTCCCATGGACTGGCTGGTCTGTCCATGTTTCCATACTTTGACACGGCGCACTATACTGTGTCAGTGATGGCTCTACGAGAACAGCCAGGTAAGCAAAGGACATTCAACAACGGGTTGTGTTGGACAGGTCCAGCTCATTACAATTGTTCAAACTTTTTTTAATGTAGCCTAATATACCAGCATATTGAATGGATTGGTTCTTTACTTCTCATATTTTAATGGCAATTTGTTGAATGTTAGACCAGGCTACACTTTTTGCTCACCCCAGAGACAGACTTCAGCCTCTCGCTGCTAAATTAGCGTGTTTGAAAGAACATGAAACTTGAGAGAAGGTTCCACACAATTCTCCCTATTTGGCCACGTTGATATTGAGATCGTTTACTATCATGTTTTCATTTTCTAAATCCCCACAACTGGATGGCATACTAAAATTATGCAATGGATTATTGCTGCACGGATATTTTGAGATCCCTCATTTTTAAGAGTAACATTTATGCTTTAGTCCGCTTATGGTTGACCTATTTGCCCAGTTAAAATGAATCACAAGTCACACCACACAAGTCACACCACACAAGTCACACCACACAAGTCACACCACACAAGTCACACCACACAAGTCACACCACTTTTGCATTCTTGATGTATTTAAATATAACTTTTGAAGTACATATTTGTAAACAAAATACATGTGTTGTCCCAGTGATCTTTACACACACACACACACACACACACACACACACACACACACACACACACACACACACACACACACACACACACACACACACACACACACACACACACACACACACACACACACACACACACCCTGTGCTGTATCAGGGTGGTTAGACTCATCATACCACAGTAACTTAGATCCAGACTGTACTGCCGAAGCTTTGCAGACATATTATATTGCTTTTGATACTCATTGCCAGGGATGGGAGGCGAGGCCATCAATAATGGAATAGTCCTCCTTTCTGGTTATTTTCTGGCATCAAGTTTGCCTCCAAGACTCACTGAGGAAACACATGGCCCAAATAAATGATAACAAAAGTGGATTATAACACAGCATGTGTAATTCTAGTAGGAACAGGGCTACTGTACCTTGAGTTGCCTGACACTATTCCACATCTGTTATGTTTATATGTAACTCTGGTCGTGGCTCAGTCTGAAGACAGGTGGACTTTTACTGCCTCAACATGGACCTTTTCTCCAAACAAACCACACATGGGTTCAAGTACTATTTGAAATCATTCAAAAACTTTTAGTATTTACTCTAGTCTCATTGGAGTGTCAGATAGGCCAGGTTTGCACTTTTGCCATTTTCTATTGGTTCCATTGCAGTAGGCAAGTTCAATCAAGCCCAGATAAAGCATTTGAGATGATTTGAAATAGTGTTTGGGCTCAGGTCTGGATCAAACCTCCCATTGTTGTCCCTGGCGACCACAGTGTAACAGCAGTCTATTTTAGAGAAGTGTTGCTTCACTTACTTGTGTGGCATCTCATTCCCTCTGGCCTTGTGTCAATACCTCAGCCTGTACTCATATAGGCTATGGTTGTGTCTTAAATGGCACCTTATTCCCTATATACAGTAGTGCACTATTTTGACTAGAGTCCTATGGGTCAAAGGTAGTGCACTATATAAGGAATAGGGTAGTACTGGGGATATAGGCTCTGTCTCCCACAGGCTCTCTGGGAGTGATTGAGGGATTGAGTAATGGAAGGGTTGGCCTGGTGCAGTTTCCCTTGGCTGTCAAACCATCCCAAAATATCACACTGTCATCCAACACACACTGAGGGTCCTCATGTTACCCCTCCTCTGGGTGTGTGTGTTTGTTTTTTTATTTATTTTTATAAATAAAATAATGGGAGTCTAGAGCCATATCAGGGAGAGATTGTAGAACTTAAAACATTAGAACACCAGAGCTTATGAGAACACCGGAGCCGGAGCTTATTAGAACACTGGTGCTTAATAGAACACTGGTGCTTAATAGAACACCGGTGCTTATTAGAACACCTGAACACCTTATTAGAAGACACCTTTTCCTTATAGTAGCTGGCACATTCTAGACTAGAGGCTCAACGAAAAGCGCTACTGAACATTAGTTTGCCCTTTAGTGTTTATTACAGACTTATAAATAGTAAGATTCTAATTATTTTTCACAGGGACACTTTTACTTGTCTTTATAAAGAAGACTTATCTCAAGCACTGTCCAAACTACACTGAGTGAGGTCTAACATGGAAAACAGAACATTAGTTATAAGACATTGTACTATGAACAATCTGTAACCTAATAATAAGTGTTCCATCCTCTAGCAGGATGCTCAGAGCAGAGAGAGAGAGAGAGAGAGAGAGAGAGAGAGAGAGAGAGAGAGAGAGAGAGAGAGAGAGAGAGAGAGAGAGAGAGAGAGAGACTCTCCCCAGTCTCTCCCAAACTCTAATGGACTATGTGATATACGACTGTTTCCTCGGGATGACATCTAAAGACACATAAAAGTGTTTTATGAACAGGCCTCTATAGAAACAAGGTGCTGTTTGCAACGTAATGAATGTACTCTGTAGACCGGAACTACAGAAAGACAGTGAGACAGGTTACACTACATTCGGTCCCTTCTGTTTGGAGAGCATTTGAAATGATCACAGACTGGGGCCATCTCTTCTAGCCTGGTTCCAGATCTGTGTGTGCTGTATAGCCAACTCCTATGTGGTCGTTGTTATTGAATGTGACAAAACAGCAAAAAACAGATATGGGAACAGGCTATAAGTCCCAAGGATAACACCTGAAGTGCAAGTAGAGCTCAGAGCTGTCTTCAGTTTGTCATTGCATCAGATATTTTCTCCATTTTACCCACAGGTAAGATTTGACTTGCAAAATGTCCTCTGAATGCAAATCAAGCTGATTACCACAAGGTATCTTGAGTCCTGCTGGTCATGGTGTAATAATAAACACGCCTTCTATACTGTCAACTAAACAAGCTGTTTCTACAGTGTGTCTCACTCGACTGGTGTTTGGGATTCTGTGTCTCACTCTGCTGGTGTTTGGGACTCTGTGTCTCACTCTGCTGGTGTTTGGGATTCTGTGTCTCACTCTGCTGGTGTTTGGGATTCTGTGTCTCACTCTGCTGGTGTTTGGTATTCTGTGTCTCACTCTGCTGGTGTTTGGGATTCTGTGTCTCACTCGGCTGGTGTTTGGGATTCTGTGTCTCACTCTGCTGGTGTTTGGGACTCTGTGTCTCACTCTGCTGGTGTTTGGGATTCTGTGTCTCACTCTGCTGGTGTTTGGGATTCTGTGTCTCACTCTGCTGGTGTTTGGTATTCTGTGTCTCACTCTGCTGGTGTTTGGGATTCTGTGTCTCACTCGGCTGGTGTTTGGGATTCTGTGTCTCACTCTGTTGGTGTTTGGGATTCTGTGTCTCACTCGGCTGGTGTTTGGGATTCTGTGTCTCACTCTGCTGGTGTTTGGGACTCTGTGTCTCACTCTGCTGGTGTTTGGGACTCTGTGTCTCACTCTGCTGGTGTTTGGGATTCTGTGTCTCACTCTGTTGGTGTTTGGGACTCTGTGTCTCACTCTGCTGGTGTTTGGGATTCTGTGTCTCACTCGGCTGGTGTTTGAGACTCTGTCTCACTCTGCTGGTGTTTGGGATTCTGTGTCTCACTCTGCTGGTGTTTGGGATTCTGTCTCACTCTGCTGGTGTTTGAGATTCTGTGTCTCACTCTGCTGGTGTTTGGGACTCTGTTTCTCACTCTGCTGGTGTTTGGGACTCTGTTCTCACTCTGCTGGTGTTTGGACTCTGTCTCATTGCTGTGTTTGGGATTCTCTCACTCTGCTGGTGTTTGGGACTCTGTGTCTCACTCTGCTGGTGTTTGGGATTCTGTCTCACTCTGCTGGTGTTTGGGACTCTGTCTCACTCTGCTGGTGTTTGGGACTCTGTGTCTCACTCGGCTGGTGTTTGGGACTCTGTCTCACTCTGCTGGTGTTTGGGATTCTGTGTCTCACTCTGCTGGTGTTTGGGATTCTGTGTCTCACTCTGCTGGTGTTTGGGATTCTGTGTCTCACTCTGTTGGTGTTTGGGATTCTGTCTCACTCTGCTGGTGTTTGAGACTCTGTCTCACTCTGCTGGTGTTTGAGACTCTGTGTCTCACTCTGCTGGTGTTTGGGATTCTGTCTCACTCTGCTGGTGTTTGAGACTCTGTCTCACTCTGCTGGTGTTTGGGATTCTGTGTCTCACTCTGCTGGTGTTTGGGATTCTGTGTCTCACTCTGCTGGTGTTTGGGATTCTGTCTCACTCTGCTGGTGTTTGGGACTCTGTGTCTCACTCTGCTGGTGTTTGGGATTCTGTGTCTCACTCTGCTGGTGTTTGGGATTCTGTGTCTCACTCTGCTGGTGTTTGGGATTCTGTCTCACTCTGCTGGTGTTTGGGATTCTGTGTCTCACTCGGCTGGTGTTTGAGACTCTGTCTCACTCTGCTGGTGTTTGGGATTCTGTGTCTCACTCTGCTGGTGTTTGGGATTCTGTCTCACTCTGCTGGTGTTTGAGATTCTGTGTCTCACTCTGCTGGTGTTTGGGACTCTGTTTCTCACTCGGCTGGTGTTTGAGACTCTGTCTCACTCTGCTGGTGTTTGGGATTCTGTGTCTCACTCTGCTGGTGTTTGGGATTCTGTCTCACTCTGCTGGTGTTTGGGATTCTGTCTCACTCTGCTGGTGTTTGGGACTCTGTGTCTCACTCTGCTGGTGTTTGGGATTCTGTGTCTCACTCTGCTGGTGTTTGGGATTCTGTCTCACTCTGCTGGTGTTTGGGATTCTGTGTCTCACTCTGCTGGTGTTTGGGATTCTGTCTCACTCTGCTGGTGTTTGGGATTCTGTCTCACTCTGCTGGTGTTTGGGATTCTGTCTCACTCTGCTGGTGTTTGGGATTCTGTGTCTCACTCTGCTGGTGTTTGGGATTCTGTGTCTCACTCTGCTGGTGTTTGGGATTCTGTCTCACTCTGCTGGTGTTTGGGATTCTGTCTCACTCTGCTGGTGTTTGGGATTCTGTCTCACTCTGTTGGTGTTTTGGACTCTGTGTCTCACTCTGCTGGTGTTTGGGATTCTGTGTCTCACTCTGCTGGTGTTTGGGATTCTGTGTCTCATTCTGTTGGTGTTTGGGAATCTGTCTCACTTCACAGTGTAAACTGGTGTTTGTTGGATTCTAACAAGTGTCATTTTCAAACAATCTTTTTATTAATAAAAATTGCAACAATGGTGTTTTGGACTCTGTGTCTCACTCTGCTGGTAAAAATGTTTCATGGCTGGATTCTGTGTCTAAACTCTGGTGGTGTTTAAAACAAGATTCTGTCTGTTCTCTTCATATCTCAACACAGTTATGCCCTTGGTGTTTGGGATTTTGTCTTTGGCCACACACCAAGCTCCTCACTCTGCTGGTGTTTGGGATTCTGTTGTCTCACTCTGACAGGTGTTTGGGATTCTGTGTCTCACTCTGTTGGTGTTTGGGATTCTGTGTCTCACTCTGCTGGTGTTTGGGATTCTGTGTCTCACCAGTCTGTTGGTGTTTGGGATTCTGTGTCTCACTCTGCTGGTGTTTAGGGACCAGTCTGTGACTCAGAGACCAGTCTGTTGGTGTTTGGGATTCTGTGTCTCAGAGACTCTGCTGGTGTTTGGGACCAGTCTGTGTCTCACTCTGCTGGTGTTTGACAGGACCAGTCTGTCTCACTCTGCTGGTGTTTAGGGATTCTGTGTCTCACTCTGTTGGTGTTTTGGGACCAGTAGACAGTCTCAGAGACCAGTAGACTGCTGACAGTGACCAGTAGACAGGACCAGTCTGTCTAGACACCAGTCTGCTGGTGTTTGGGACCAGTAGACTGTGACCAGTAGACAGAGACCAGTAGACTGGGACCAGTAGACAGTGACCAGTGACAGAGACCACTGTGTCTCACTCTGTTGGTGTTTGGGATTCTGTGTCTCACTCTGCTGGTGTTTGGGGACCAGTCTGTGTCTCAGAGACCAGTCTGTTGGTGACCAGTGGGATTCTGTGACTCACTCTGTTGGTGTTTGGGACCAGTCTGTGTCTCACTCTGCTGGTGTTTGGGACCAGTCTGTGTCTCACCAGTCTGCTGGTGTTTGGGATTCTGTGACATTCATTGTGTCATTCCATAACAATTTACCTACAGTACATGACAGGGACCAGTCAGAATGCAGAACCAGTAACAGTGCTCACCAAACCTTCAGAGACAGTGTAAACACTGCCTCTCTCCAGTCAGAGACAGTACTGTACATTGTTGTGGAACCATTCTAACAAGTGAGAGAGACTGTCATTTTTAGACAAACAATAATTTTTATTAATAAAAACCAGTGCAACAATGAAGCCAGTGGAGACCAGTAGACGGCCACTCTAGACAGAGTGACAGAGACCAGTAGGACCAGAGACCAGCTCAACAACACCAAAAATGCAGAAGTCTTATATAGTAGACCTAAAAACCAGTGCTTAATCATGGCTGGTTCCACCCCAGTCCCAGGTAGACCAGGGCATCATAAACTATCAGGTGTGTGAAATCATAGCGCTAAAACAAGTGATAACGCCAGTTCCCAGTTACTCCCAGTTTCCAGTCAAGCCAGTAGACCCAGTCTGTTCCAGTAGACTTCATATCTCAAGACACCAGTTATAGACCCAGTAGAAAGATAAAAACCAGAACAGCTGCGGTCACTCTCAAATGATTTTTAGTCTTTGGCCAGTAGACAGGGACCACCAAGCTCCCAGTAGACAGGACCAAAGATGATTAGAAACCAATTACAGGTCTGTTCTATTCCTCAAGTTAGTAGACTCCAGTTGACAGAGACCATTCACACCATGAGACCAGTAGACAGAGACCAGACAGAGACCAGTAGACAGAAACCAGTAGACAGGGACCAGTAGACAGAGACCAGTAGACACCAGTAGACCCAGTAGGCAGAGACCAGTAGACAGAGACCAGTAGACAGGGACCAGTAGACAGGGACCACTAGACAGAGACCAGTAGACAGAGACCAGTAGACAGGGACCAGTAGACAGAGACCACTAGACAGAGACCAGTAGACAGAGACCAGTAGACAGAGACCAGTAGACAGGGACCAGTAGACAGGGACCAGTAGACAGAGACCAGTAGACAGAGACCAGTAGACAGGGACCAGTAGACAGAGACCAGTAGACAGAGACCAGTAGACAGAGACCAGTAGACAGTAGAGACAGAGACCAGTAGACAGAGACCAGTAGACAGAGACCAGTAGACAGGGACCAGTAGACAGAGACCAGTAGACAGGGACCAGTAGACAGAGACCAGTAGACCCAGTAGACAGAGACCAGTAGAGACAGGGACAGAGACCAGTAGACAGGGACCACTAGACAGAGACCACTAGACAGAGACCAGTAGGCAGAGAGAGACCAGTAGACAGAGACCAGTAGACAGAGACCAGTAGACAGAGACCAGTAGACAGGGACCAGTAGACAGGGACCAGTAGACAGAGACCAGTAGACAGACCAGACCAGTAGACAGGGACCACTAGACAGAGACCAGTAGACAGAGACCAGTAGACAGAGACCAGTAGACAGGGACCAGGACAGACCAGTAGACAGAGACCAGTAGACAGGGACCAGTAGACAGGGACCAGTAGACAGAGACCAGTAGACAGAGACCAGTAGACAGGGACCAGTAGACAGTAGACCCAGTAGACAGAGACCAGTAGACAGGGACCAGTAGACAGAGACCAGTAGACAGAGACCAGTAGACAGAGACCAGTAGACAGGGACCAGTAGACAGAGACCAGTAGACCAGGGACCAGTAGACAGGGACCAGTAGACAGAGACCAGTAGACAGAGACCACTAGACAGAGACCAGTAGACAGAGACCAGTAGACAGAGACCAGTAGACAGGGACCAGTAGACAGGGACCACTAGAGACCAGTAGGCAAGACCAGTAGACAGAGACCAGTAGACAGGGACCAGTAGACAGGGACCAGTAGACAGAGACCAGTAGACAGAGACCAGTAGAGAGACAGTAGGAGAGACCAGTAGAGACCAGAGACCCAGTAGACAGAGACAGAGACCAGTAGACCACTAGGACCAGTAGACAGAGACCAGAGACCAGTAGACAGAGACCAGTAGACAGAGACCAGTAGACAGAGACCAGTAGACAGGGACCAGTAGACAGAGACCACTAGACAGGACCACTAGACAGAGACCACTAGACAGAGACCAGTAGGCCAGTAGACAGAGACCAGTAGACAGAGACCAGTAGGCAGAGACCAGTAGACAGAGACCAGTAGACAGGGACCAGTAGACAGGGACCAGTAGACAGAGACCAGTAGACAGAGACCAGTAGACAAAGACCAGTAGACAGAGACCAGTAGACAGGGACCAGTAGAGACCACTAGACAGAGACCACTAGACAGAGACCAGTAGACAGAGACCAGTAGACCCAGTAGGCAGGGACCAGTAGAGATCAGAGACCAGTAGACAGAGACCAGTAGACCCAGTAGACAGAGACCAGTACACAGGGACCAGTAGACAGGGACCAGTAGACAGAGACCAGTAGACAGGGACCACTAGACAGAGACCAGTAGACAGAGACCAGTAGACAGAGACCAGTAGACAGAGACCAGTAGACAGAGACCAGTAGGCAGACCAGAGAGACCAGTAGGCAGAGAGAGACCAGTAGACAGAGACCAGTAGACAGAGACCAGTAGACAGGGACCAGTAGACAGGGACCAGTAGACAGAGACCAGTAGACAGGGACCAGTAGACAGAGACCAGTAGACAGAGACCAGTAGACAAAGACCAGTAGAGACCAGTAGACAGAGACCACTAGACAGAGACCAGTAGGCAGAGCCAGTAGAGGCAGAGTAGACAGAGACCAGTAGACAGAGACCAGTACACAGGGACCAGTAGACAGGGACCAGTAGACCCCAGTACACAGGGACCAGTAGACAGACCAGTAGACGAGACCAGTAGACAGAGACCAGTAGACCCACTAGACAAAGACCAGTAGACAGAGCCAGTAGACAGAGACCACTAGACAGAGACCGGTAGGCAGAACCCGTAGACAGTGACAGAGCCCGGTAGGCAGGGACCAGCAGTGACCGGTAGGCAGGGACCACTGCAGGGAACCACAGAAGGACAGCATTGGTAGTTATGAAAATCTCTTACTATTGTAAGAGGGAAAGGGGATACCTAGTCAGTTGTACAACTGAATGCATTCAACTGAAATGTGTCTTCCGCATTTAACACAAACCCTCTGAATTAGAGAGTCAATATTCATGCAGATATAGTAAACAAAGCAGATACATACTTCATTTTCCCTCACAATATCCACTGGGCAAATACTGTAATTCACAAAAAGGAACATTCAGTAGTTTCCCATGACATAGTGTAGATGAAATATTTGAGGCTCTTCATGGGACTATTGAAACACAAACATCTCTTGGACTCACAGTTCCCTTTACTTGCAGAAAAGCTTGTTTACTCATTCGTCAGGGATTTCCTGTATTGACAAGCAACCTCTTCTACATGCAGAGTAGCAACAACCCACTCAATGAATAATGGTCCCTAGCTGGCAGCATAGCATTCACCCATTCTTAATGGCTTCTCTGTACCAAGGCATAGACAATTAGCCTGGTCCCAGGTCTGCTTTTGCTGTTTTTCCAAATGAGCCTGGTCCCAGATCTGCTTATGCCTCTTGCAAGCTGTTGGGAACTTTGGAAAGACAGCACAAACTGATGTGGGATCAGGATAGTAGACAAAGCACAAGCTTCACTACTTACAAATGTACTCAAGCTGTATGCAGTGGAACTAAACGCGTTGGTTGGCAAAACCTCTTGATTAGTTCTGCTTTCTCAACCCACTAGGGACTAGTGGGTTGCTGTAAATGATAGTCTGTAAATATCAGTTTCAACGTTGTTGATAAGATCCCAAGAAAATGTCATTAGTTATCTATACATATTTTAATAACAGCTACAGTAGCATTTAAAGAGTAAAAAAGCATTAAATTAATTGTTTTTACTTACTTGCGTAGCTCGGTACTAAATAATGTACATAGTCATTAATGTTGTGCCTTTGCTGATGTTGCAGGTTATGTGTCCCAGTAGACAGGTATGTTACTATTTCACCAGTCATTATTGTAACCATCCCATCCACCTGCTACTGTACTACTACAGTACTACTAGTACTACTGCTACAGTACTACTGCTACAGTACTACTACAACAGTACTACTGCTACACTACTACTGCTACAGCACTGCTACAGTAGTACTACTACTGTACTACTACAGTGCTACAGAACTACTACTACTACAGAACTACAACAGTACTACTACAACAGTACTACTACAACAGTACTTCTACTACAGTACTACTGCTATAGTTAAGACCGAGCCATACACTCTGTATATATTGTATTTCTCTGAGTAAATCCAGCTTCAGGGATCCACTGTCGACAAGTCTTTTTCCCAGAAGGCTTTGTCCCGGATCTGATGCATGCATGGATACCGCTCCATGCTTATTTTTTTACAACCTTTATTTTACCTAGCCCGGTCCCAGATCTGTTGGTGTGGACTTGACAACTGTTTGCATGAGGAGTTGGCAAGAGAGCACAGACAGATCTGGGATCAGGCTATATTTAAGCTTTGTTGCGTCTGTGTTATGGAGACGGAGCCATGGCTTTTCTCCTCTTCTAATCCTGCTACCACTATTATATACAGTGGGGCAAAAAAGTATTTAGTCAGTTACCAATTGTGCAAGTTCTCCCACTTAAAAAGATGAGAGAGGCCTGTAATTATCATCATAGGTACACTTCAACTATGACAGACAAAATGAGAAAAACAATCCAGAAAATCACATTGTAGGATTTTTTATGAATTTATTTGCAAATTATATGATGGAAAATAAGTATTTAGTCAGCACAATTGGTGGCTGACTAAATACTTTTTGCCCCACTGTAACTGTTTCTTAAGCTTATTAAGAGGTTATTAAGGCTGTTAATAACCTGCCGTCATTTGACTACAACCTGCTTTCAATTGAGGATTTGCATGATTGCAGTTATTTTGATTAGTGACGTTGTTGTGGTGTTGAGGTACTATAACCACTATTTCAGTTACTGTGCTCCAATGCCAAATGCTGGCGACCATGGAGGCTGTCAGTTCTGACGTACATGTGTGTTCAGATGGCTACTGCTGTGCAAAGCTGGCTGTCCATCTGTAGTGAACAGTGATGCACAAAATATGATTTAATCAGCTATTCAATGGTTGTGCAAATGCTGGTTGTTGGTACGGCGACACCTGCGAGTTGTAGTTGTGAAGAATCTTTGTGCGTGTGTGTGTGTGTGTGTGTGTGTGTGTGTGTGTGTGTGTGTGTGTGTGTGTGTGTGTGTGTGTGTGTGTGTGTGTGTGTGTGTGTGTGTGTGTGTGTGTGTGTGTGTGTGTGTGTGTGTGTGTGTGTGTGTGTGTGTATAACCGTGTACCTGGGTAATCACTCATCTGTATTGTTGTAGCCAAGTCATGTGATGTTTGATGATATTAAACAAGAGTGTGTGAGATGCCCAGTGATAGTGAATGTTCCACTGCTGTTAGTTTCTCCTGTTAAACCTCTCTCCTCTTTGATATGTTGATGCTGGAGTTTTGTTGGAGTTTGGCCTGGCGGTAACATTGACTCTGCCAACTCCAGACCACTCATTATCCCAGGAGATCTGCATGTGTTCCATCTCTCTCTCTTTCCGTTTCTAATCCTGTTCTAATTTTCTCATTTCTAATGTTCCATTTTAAGTACAAAACATCTAAACCAGTTCGTTACTGGTGTTAGGTTCTAATTCTCAGAGTACAAACTCAATGGACACTATGAATGCTTTAAACCAAGTTTATTCATCCCGTGGTAGTATACATACCCCACTTTGGATGGAGTCTCCTCGTTATCGCAACACATTGCATCATTATTGCAAGGCAGGAAGCTGAATGATATCAGCCTTAAACGGTTCCTCCCCTTATCAGTACTGCCACGTGTGATCGTTTTCCCTGCACTCAGCCCCTCCCAAGCTTCATTATGACTCCACCCCTCATGTCTCTTTTACAACTAATGATTCATCATAGTTAAAGCTCAGAAACCAGACCTATCACTATACATGTATTTTATACAACACAACATTCTTGACCTTGTTGCTGTTGAGTTATTGAAACAAATATAAAGAATTAAGTGTAGATCTACTCTGCGATGTCTGCAGTATGCAGTATTATAAAGGGCCCTACAGTAGTTGTGGTCAGGAGATAGAACTGTAAACTACATGGCTTCATAGTTAGAACTGTAAACTACATGGCTTCATAGTTAGAACTGTAAACTACATGGCTTCATAGTTAGAACTGTAAACTACATGGCTACATAGTTAGAACTGTAAACTACATGGCTTCATAGTTAGAACTGTAAACTACATGGCTTCATAGTTAGAACTGTAAACTACATGGCTTCATAGTTAGAACTGTAAACTACATGGCTTCATAGTTAGAACTGTAAACTACATGGCTACATAGTTAGAACTGTAAACTACATGGCTTCATAGTTAGAACTGTAAACTACATGGCTTCATAGTTAGAACTGTAAACTACATGGCTACATAGTTAGAACTGTAAACTACATGGCTTCATAGTTAGAACTGTAAACTACATGGCTTCATAGTTAGAACTGTAAACTACAAACTGGGCTTCATAGTTAGAACTGTAAACTACATGGCTTCAGAAGAACTGTAAACTACATGGCTACATAGTTAGAACTGTAAACTACATGGCTTCATAGTTAGAACTGTAAACTACATGGCTACATAGTTAGAACTGTAAACTACATGGCTTCATAGTTAGAACTGTAAACTACATGGCTTCTGTAAACTAGTTAGAACTGTAAACTACATGGCTACCTAGTTAGAACTGTAAACTTCATAGTTAGAACTGTATGGCTACTGTATAGTTAGAACTGTAAACTACATGGCTATAGTTAGAACTGTAAACTAGTTAGAACTGTAAACTACATGGCTACATAGTTAGAACTAAACAGAGTTAGAACTGTAAACTACATGGCTACATAGTTAGAACTGTAAACTACATGGCTACCTAGTTAAACTACATGGTATAACTACATGGCTACAGAGTTAGAACTGTAAACTACATGGCTACAGAGTTAGAACTGTAAACTACATGGCTACCTAGTTAGAACTGTAAACTACATGGCTTCATAGTTAGAACTGTAAACTACATGGCTACCTAGTTAGAACTGTAAACTACATGGCTACATAGTTAGAACTGTAAACTACATGGCTACCTAGTTAAACTGTAAACTACATGGCTACATAGTAGAACTAAACTACATGGCTACAGAGTTAGAACTGTAAACTACATGGCTACAGAGTTAGAACTGTAAACTACATGGCTACCTAGTTAGAACTGTAAACTACATGGCTTCATAGTTAGAACTGTAAACTACATGGCTACATAGTTAGAACTGTAAACTACATGGCTTCATAGTTAGAACTGTAAACTACATGGCTACAGAGTTAGAACTGTAAACTACATGGCGTCATAGTTAGAACTGTAAACTACATGGCGTCATAGTTAGAACTGTAAACTACATGGCTACAGAGTTAGAACTGTAAACTACATGGCTTCATAGTTATAACTGTAAACTACATGGCTACATAGTTAGAACTGTAAACTAGTTAGAACTGTAAACTACATGGCTACATAGTTAGAACTGTAAACTACATGGCTACAGAGTTAGAACTGTAAACTACATGGCTTCATAGTTATAACTGTAAACTACATGGCTACAGAGTTAGAACTGTAAACTACATGGCTTCATAGTTAGAACTGTAAACTACATGGCTACAGAGTTAGAACTGTAAACTACATGGCTACATAGTTAGAACTGTAAACTACATGGCTACATAGTTAGAACTGTAAACTACATGGCTACAGAGTTATAACTGTAAACTCCATGGCTTCATAGTTAGAACTGTAAACTACATGGCTACATAGTTAGAACTGTAAACTACATGGCTTCATAGTTAGAACTGTAAACTACATGGCTACAGAGTTAGAACTGTAAACTACCATGGCTTCATAGTTAGAACTGTAAACTACATGGCTACAGAGTTAGAACTGTAAACTACATGGCTACATAGTTAGAACTGTAAACTACATGGCTACATAGTTAGAACTGTAAACTACATGGCTATAGTTAGAACTGTAAACAGAGTTAGAACTGTAAACTACATGGCTTCATAGTTATAACTGTAAACTACATGGCTACAGAGTTAGAACTGTAAACTACATGGCTTCATAGTTATAACTGTAAACTACATGGCTTCATAGTTATAACTGTAAACTACATGGTTATGCTTGTGTTTAGGACAGGAGGTTTCTGTAAACTACCCGCCTGCCTCTCCAGGAGTCTTTGATCCTTCAGATTAACCAGCCTGACTCTACAGGACTTGGCTAGAGTTGGGATAACCTTGTACACAATACCAGGAAGTAGATTACTTGGGAACTGGAAAATTAAGACTATAGAAGGGCCAGATTCATAGTGCTGTATATGGCTCTTAAAGTTAGGGCATCAAACTACATGGCTACATAGTTAGAACTGTGTACCTCCTATGCTCACATGATGGACTAGTCAAATACAAGATCAAGTAGTCAAGTACAGATTAAGTTGTTGGTAAACTACATGAACCTGATGCTGTGCACCAGCTAGCTATAGCTAGGCTCATGATGTTATTGCTTGTTTTCCTTTTATTTTGAAGCGCTTTGAGATAGTAGGAACTGGATCCTATTCTTGACCAGTACAACATCACCATGTGAGCATAGTATATTTAGCCTTGTTTTTAATTGACCGTAAAATGTGTTAGTCATAGTAGGTGGGGTTTATTAGCTTGCTTGCCACACAGTTTGTGGTTTTATGACCTTTTGGCTGACCTGAGTGACCCCGCTACCAGTGTCTGTCCCTAATACTCAGAAGTCTTAAACTAGGATCCAGGATCAAGAAGTATCTAGAATTGATTTATTTGAGGCAGTGTCCATAGTCACAATCCTGAAAGCCTTTGCATATGGGGAGACAGTACAGACACTGAGCAGATACCAGCACTAATCAACAATCAACTTTTGAGCTCTAAACGGGATATCATATCCATTGAAAATGGTGTGTAGGTGAGATGAGCACATATCGTGCCTCTGGGCCTGACCTGTTCTCAATTGTATATCTACTGTCCCTGGAAGTCTGAATGGACCTTCCTCAAACTGTTCATGAATGTTTAACAGCCCTGGAAGTCTGAAAGGACCTTCCTCAAACTGTTCATGAATGTTTAACAGCCCTGGAAGTCTGAAAGGACCTTCCTCAAACTGTTCATGAATGTTTAACAGCCCTGGAAGTCTGAAAGGACCTTCCTCAAACTGTTCATAATATATAATAATAATATATGCCATTTAGCAGATGATGTATTGCGCTTTTATCCAGATAGTAGCTGGACTTACAGTCACCATGTGTGCATACATTCTACATAGTAGGTGGGGTGGTCGCCACACAGGTCAGAATTGAACCCACTACCCTGGCGTTACAAGCGCCATGCTCTACCATACTGAGCTACAGAAATCAACAATCAACTTTGTTCATGAATGTTTAACAGCCTGGGCAGAGACTGAAGTCTGAAAGGACCTTCCTCAAACTGTTCATGACAGCTGTCTGACGCTCATATAATGTGAAACTCCTCCACTGTAATCTCTCCTCTCACTATGAACATATTGCTCTGCTGTGCTTTAGCTCCTCTGCAGTTTTACAGCAACACATTTGCTAGAACTGACAAGAAGAGAGCATTAAACAAGAACACACTATACACTTCTTGTTCTATATAATTGTAGACTTGTTCTAATTAATCAATCAATCAAATGTATTTTATAGATCTCTTCTTTTTTTACATCAGCAGCTGTCTCAAAGGGCTTTACAGAGACCTATTGCAGCCTTTTACATCAGGTCAGCAGCTGTCTCAAAGGGCTTTACAGAGACCTATTACAGCCTTTTACATCAGGTCAGCAGCTGTCTCAAAGGGCTTTACAGAGACCTATTGCAGCCTTTTACATCAGGTCAGCAGCTGTCTCAAAGGGCTTTACAGAGACCTATTACAGCCTTTTACATCAGGTCAGCAGCTGTCTCAAAGGGCTTTACAGAGACCTATTGCAGCCTTTTACATCAGGTCAGCAGCTGTCTCAAAGGGCTTTACAGAGACCTATTGCAGCCTTTTACATCAGGTCAGCAGCTGTCTCAAAGTGCTTTACAGAGACCTATTACAGCCTTTTACATCAGGTCAGCAGCTGTCTCAAAGGGCTTTACAGAGACCTATTGCAGCCTTTTACATCAGGTCAGCAGCTGTCTCAAAGTGCTTTACAGAGACCTATTACAGCCTTTTACATCAGGTCAGCAGCTGTCTCAAAGGGCTTTACAGAGACCTATTACAGCCTTTTACATCAGGTCAGCAGCTGTCTCAAAGGGCTTTACAGAGACCTATTGCAGCCTTTTACATCAGGTCAGCAGCTGTCTCAAAGGGCTTTACAGAGACCTATTGCAGCCTTTTACATCAGGTCAGCAGCTGTCTCAAAGGGCTTTACAGAGACCTATTGCAGCCTTTTACATCAGGTCAGCAGCTGTCTCAAAGGGCTTTACAGAGACCTATTGCAGCCTTTTACATCAGGCCAGCAGCTGTCTCAAAGGGCTTTACAGAGACCTATTGCAGCCTTTTACATCAGGTCAGCAGCTGTCTCAAAGGGCTTTACAGAGACCTATTACAGCCTTTTACATCAGGTCAGCAGCTGTCTCAAAGGGCTTTGCAGCAGAGACCTATTACAGCCTTTTACATCAGGTCAGCAGCTGTCTCAAAGTGCTTTACAGAGACCTATTGCAGCCTTTTACATCAGGTCAGCAGCTGTCTCAAAGGGCTTTACAGAGACCTATTGCAGCCTTTTACATCAGGTCAGCAGCTGTCTCAAAGTGCTTTACAGAGACCTATTGCAGCCTTTTACATCAGGTCAGCAGCTGTCTCAAAGGGCAAAGACCTATTGGCCTTTACATCAGGTCAGACCTAAAGGGCTTACAGAGACCTTTTTTACATCAGGTCAGCAGCTGTCTCAAAGGGCTTTACAGAGACCTCAAAGGGCTTTACAGCCTTTTTACATCAGGTCAGCAGCTGTCTCAAAGGGCTTTACAGAGACCTATTGCAGCCTTTTACATCAGGTCAGCAGCTGTCTCAAAGGGCTTTACAGAGACCTATTGCAGCCTTTTACATCAGGTCAGCAGCTGTCTCAAAGGGCTTTACAGAGACCTATTACAGCCTTTACATCAGGTCAGCAGCTGTCTCAAAGGGCTTTACAGAGACCTATTGCAGCCTTTACATCAGGTCAGCAGCTGTCTCAAAGGGCTTTACAGAGACCTATTGCAGCCTTTTACATCAGGTCAGCAGCTTTCTCAAAGGGCTTTACAGAGACCTATTGCAGCCTTTTACATCAGGTCAGCAGCTGTCTCAAAGGGCTTTACAGAGACCTATTGCAGCCTTTTACATCAGGTCAGCAGCTGTCACATTGTTCCAAAATAAGGTTAGGATGCTGATGAGAGAGCTGTCTCAAAGTCTATCAATAGCTGATGACTTCAACATGTATGATGACATGATGATGATGATTAGGAGAATGATGATGGAAGTCTTTGCTAATAGATGTACGGTCAGGCTTTTTTTACTAAGCACCTCCAGTGTTTCTCATCATCCTTCACATGGTGTTTGAAGTTATGTTGTACTTTGTTTGTTATTTGACTTTAGTTTTAGATGAACTACACTAACCTTTGCTGGTGACTGGGTTACAGGAGCCCTGGAGGTGGCGAGGAGGAGCCCGTTTGCCTGCTGGTTCAGTTCTATGCTCTACTGCTTCGGAGGGGGAATTCTCTCTGGTCTCATGATGGCTGAGGCCCCCATAGCCCCTCTGTCCAACAGCATCAACGTCCTCATGGCCTCAGTCATCTGGTGAGTGGATGAGAGAGAGAGAGAGAGAGAGAGAGAGAGAGAGAGAGAGAGAGAGAGAGAGAGGAGAGAGAGGTCAGAGAGAGAGAGAGAGAGAGAGTTTGTTAGACTTTAGTTTTAGAGAGAGAGAGCCCTGGAGAGAGAGAGAGAGAGAGAGAGAGGTCTCATGATGGCTGAGGCCCCCAGAGAGAGAGAGAGAGAGTGAGAGAGAGAGAGAGAGAGAGAGAGAGAGAGAGAGAGAGGAGAGAGAGAGAGAGAGAGAGAGAGAGAGAGAGAGAGAGAGAGAGAGAGAGAGAGAGAGAGAGAGAGAGAGAGAGAGAGAGGGAGAGAGAGGAGGCTGAGAGGTCCCGATAGCCCTTCTGTCCAACAGCACTAACGTCCTCATGGCCTCTGTCATCTGGAGGGGGGAGGGAGAGAGAGGGAGGAGGGTTCACAGGATTACATATGGTAAAGACATTTGACCAGTAGAATACTGTCTGTGGACCCTGAAAACCACTGTACCGTAGATTCCCTATGAGGCTCAGTGGTGGAAAAAGTACTCAATTGTCATACTTGAATAAAAGTAAAGATGCCTTTTAATAGAAAATGACTCAAGTAAAATACTCCTTGAGTAAAAGTGTAAAAGCATTTGGTTTTAAATATACTTCAGTTTCAAAATGCCTTACATTAAGCAAACCAGACGGCACAATTAAATGTTCTTATTATTTTTTTGTACAGATTAGCCAGGGGCAGCTCCTTGATTAAAAACATCCACCATGCTTCCTCTTCAATACCATAGTGTTTTAGTGCCCTCTGCTGGGCTGAAAGCCAACATGTATTTCAAATCAAATCAAAAGCAAATGGTCACATACACATGTTATGTTATTGTAGGTGTCGTGAAATGCTTGTGTTTCTAGCTCCAGCAGGGCAGTTATATCTAACAATTCACCACAATACACACAGATCTAAAAGTAAAATAATGGAATTAAGAAATATATAAATATTAGGATGACCAATGTCGAAGTCCAGAGAATAAATATATACATATATATAAATATATATAAAGGATTATGGACAGTAAGTATGTGGGTAGAATATTTAGTATATAATACCAGTCAAAAGTTGTAGAACACCTACTTATTAAAGGGTTTTTCTTTATTTGACTATTTTCTACATTGTAGAATAATAGTGAAGACATCAAAACTGTGAAATAACACATGGAATCATGTTGTAAACAAAGTGTTAAACAAATTAAAGTATATTTTATATTTGAGATTCTTCAAATAGCCACCGTTTGCCTTTATGACAGCTTTGCACACTCTTGGCAGCTTCATGAGGTAGTCACCTGGAATGCATTTCAATTAACAGGTGCCTTCTTAAAAGTTAATTTGTGTAATTTCTTTCTTTCTTAATGCGTTTGAGCAAATCAATTGTGTTGTGACTAGGTAGGGGTGGTACACAGAAGATTGCCCTATTTGGTAAAAGACCAAGTTCATATTATGGCAAGAACAGCTCAAATAAGTAAAGAGAAAAAACAGTCCATTTATTACATTAAGACATGAAGGTCAGTCAATCCGGAAAATTTCAAGAACTTTGAAAGTTTCTTCAAGTGCAGTCACAAAAACTATCAAGCACTATGATTAAACTGACTCTCATGAGGACCACCACAGGAATGGATGACCCAGAGTTACCTCTGCTGCAGAGGATAAGTTCATTAGAGTTACCAGCCTCAGAAATTGCAGCCCAGATAAATGCTTCACTGAGTTCAAGTAATAGACACATCTCAACATCAACTGTTCAGAGGAGACTGTGTGAATCAGGCTTTCATGGTCAAATTGCTGCAAAGAAACAATGACTTAAGGACACTAATAATAAGAAGAGACTTGCTTGGGCGAAGAAACATGAGCATTGGACATTAGACTGGGAGAAATATGTCCTTTGGTCAGGAGTCCAAATTGGAGATTTTTGTTTCCAACCGCCGTGTCTTTGTTTTGCTGGTGATACTGTGTGTGATTTATTTAGAATTCAAGGCACATTTAACCAGCATAGCTACCACAGCATTCTGCAGCGAAACGCTATCCCCATCTGGTTTGGGCTTAGTGGGACTATCATTTGTTTTTCAAGAGGACAATGACCCAAAACACACCTCCAGGCTGTGTAAGGGCTATTTGACCAAGAAGGAGAGTGATGAGTGCTGCATCAGATGACCTGGTCTCCACAATCACCTGACCTCAACCCAATTGAGATGGTTTGGGATGAGTCGGACCGCAGAGTGAAGGAAAAGCAGCCAACAAGTGCTCAACATATGTGGGAACTCCTTCAAGAATGTTTGAAAAGCATTGCAGGTGAAGCTGGTTGAGAGAATACCAAGAGTGTGCAAAGCTGTCATCAAGGCAAATGGTGGTTATGTTAAGAATCTCAAATATAAAATGTATTTTGATTTGTTTAACACTTTTTTTGGTTCCTATATGACTCCATATGTGTTGTTTCATAGTTTTGATGTCTTCACTATTATTCTACAATGTAGAAAGTAGTAAAGCCAAAGAAAAACCCTTGAATGAGTAGGTATATCTGTAGAATACGTAGGATAGAATAGTATATGTAGAGCAATAGTTGAATAGGATGGCATTGATTAGAGTACAATATATAAAGTGTCTTCGGAACATATTCAGACCCCCTTACTTTTCCTACATTTTGTTAGGTTCCAGTCTTATTCTAAAATTGATTAAAACAAATTTTTCCCCTCATCAATCTACACACATTACCCCATAATGACAAAAAGTTTTTGCTAATACATTTTTTTAAATAAACTGAAATATCACATTTACATAGAGTTGAAGTTGGAAGTTTACATTACACCTTCGCCAAATACATTTAAACTCAGTTTTTCACAATTCCTGACATTTAATCCTAGTAAAAATTCCCTGTCTTTGGTCAGTTAGGATCACCACTTTATTTTAAGAATGTGAAATGTCAGAATAATAGTAGAGAGAATGATTTATTTCAGTTTTATTTCAGTTTTCACATTCTCAGTGTGTCAGAGGTTTACATACACTCAAATTAGTATTTGGTAGCATTGCCTTTAAATTGTTTAACTTGGGTCAAATGTTTTGGGTAGCCTTTTCTCAGGTCTTGGTATATTTTTATTTTATTTTCCCATGATGTCAAGCAAAGAGGCTTTGAGTTTGAAGATTGGCCTTGACATACATCCACAGGTACACCTCCAATTGACTTTATCAGAAGCTTCTAAAGCCATGACATCCTTTTCTGGAATTTCCTAAGCTGTTTAAAGGCACAGTCAACTTAGTGTATGTAAACTTCTGACCCACTGGAATTGTGATACAGTGAATTATAAGTGAAAAAATCTGTCTGTAAACAATTGTTGGGAAAATGATTTGTGTCATACACAAAGTAGATGTCCTAACCGACTGGCCAAAACTATAGTTTGTTAACAGAAATGTGTGTAGTGGTTGAAAAACAAGTTTTAATAACTCTAACCTATGTGTATGTAAACTTCTGACTTCAACTCTACCTCTACTGGTATATTGTCAAGCCCTGTTTTTTTCCAGACTGAAAAGATTTTATTGCCTCAAAGTTCCTCATCTGTAAGTTGACCTTCACACCAGTCTTTCTGTAAATGTGTTAATTTTACATTATTATTATTATTATTAGAAATAAATCCATACAGTTAACATCAATCAGTGGAAATGGAGGAGACTGAAAAGAAAACTTATGCTTAAAATATTTTGCTTCCTCGTTCAAAATATAATTTGGTGAATCATGGATAACTAACGTTTCTGTAAATTATTTTTGGTAGAATTTCTGTGTTGAAGATTCAAGGAAAATGTTGTGAATTTTTTCCCCATTTTCCATCCAATTCACTTTATTTTTGGAATACATTACACTTGATCGTTCTTGAATAAGTCCCTGGGTTTCTTTTAGTTGTTCCTCTAACCTATTTTGTGCCTCTATAGTACAGTTTCCATTTCCATCTACCTGTGCTGTTACTTCCTCCATTTCCTTTATTAGTCTCATCTCTTTTGACCTAAACTACTTTTGTTTTAATGATGAGTATTATACTGAATGCCATGTAAAAATGGATCTTCTTTTTTTTTTATGATCTGCTAAGCCATCACAATTATACTTACCACAACCAATGTTTGTCAATTATACGTACCATTAAACTTACCATTAAAAAGCGCCATGATGATTAAGTGTCCATATAGCTGTACCATAATAATGTGCACTGTTAAGCATACTGTAGCTGCAACTTGGTAAACATCCAATTGTCCTAATATTCCACCCACTAAAACCTCCCCCCATATCTAGGTCTGTTGTCACTAAGACCATCAGACCATCTCCCTGACTCATGACGCACCTTTGCGTCCTAAGGCAAACACTTGGCCGCCAATTTGCATTGGCCAGAGGGAAATATGGGCAGTCCCATGATAACATAATTGTCTATGAGCCTAAGAGAACAAAACAAATAACATGGAAAAATAGTTTTAAAAATGTTTTAACAATAATAGATCATATCAATATAGATAATAACAGCACAATCTTCTACATGCCTGCTCATATTTGAAAGTTCTAGCAAGGCTATAAGCATGTCAGCCCAGCCTGCTCAGTTCATTGTATGCAATTGTTCATAAAAAAATGTAAATATATGAAAAAAAGAAGAGAAAACAACCTAAATATATCACAAGACCAGTCCCTTTAAAAAAAAAAAAATAGTCCATTACATGCAAGACATATTTAATGTAGTCCTCATTATATCCTGTTGTATTCTGACAAAAAAAAAGGAAAAAGGAACACAGATTCAAACAGCCGCTAATGACTGCAAGTCAAAATTTGTCTTAGGCATCACATTATATCCTGCTGTGTCGTGCCATGGCTGTGCCAGAGCCGAACGCAAGCCAACCCCGGGGTCTCCCTTATGGGAAGGCATACTCAAGTTCAACTCACAATCGATTCTGACACAACCACGGCACAACAGCCAAGAACACATGCAGTACTGACAATCCAGAGCGAGTAAACCTGTAAAACCAACCCTCTCTCTACCCTACACCCCCTCTCTACCCTACACCCCCTCTCTACCCTACACCCCCTCTCTACCCTACACCCCCTCTCTACCCTACACCCCCTCTCTACCCTACACCCCTCTCTACCCCCTCTCTACACCCCCCTCTCTCCCTACACCCCCTCTCTACCCTACACCCCTCTCTACCCTACACCCCTCTCTACCCTACACCCCCTCTCTACCCTACACCCCTCTCTACCCTACACCCCCTACCCTACCCCCTCTCTACCCTACACCCCTCTCTCTACCCTACACCCCCCTCTCTACCCTACACCCCTACACCCCCTCTCTACCCTACACCCCTCTCTACCCTACACCCCTCACCCTACCCTACACCCCTCTCTCTACCCTACACCCCCTCTCTACCCTACACCCCCTCTCTACCCTACACCCCCTCTACCCTACCCCCTACACACCCCTCTCTACCCTACACCCCTCTCTACCCTACACCCCTACCCTACACCCCCTCTACCCTACACCCCCTCTCTACCCTACACCCCCTCTCCCTACCCTACACCCCCTCTCTCCCTACCCCCTACACCCCCCTCTCTACCCTACACCCCCTCTCTACCCTACACCCCCTCTCTACCCTACACCCCCTCTCTACCCTACACCCCCTCTCTACCCTACACCCCCCCTCTCTACCCTACACCCCTCTCTACCCTACACCCCCTCTCTACCCTACACCCCCTCTCTACCCTACCCCCCTCTCTACACCCCCTCTCTACCCTACACCCCCTCTCTACCCTACACCCCCCCTCTACCCTACACCCCCCTCTCTACCCTACACCCCTCTCTACCCTACACCCCCTCTACCCTACACCCCCTACACACCCCTCTCTACCCTACACCCCCTCTCTACCCTACACCCCTCTCTACCCTACCCCTCTCTACCCTACACCCCTCTCTACCCTACACCCCCTCTCTACCCTACACCCCCTCTCTACCCTACACCCCCCCTCTCTACCCTACACCCCCTCTCTACCCTACACCCCTCTCTACTCTCTACCCTACACCCCCTCTCTACCCTACACCCCCTCTCTACCCTACACCCCCTCTCTACCCTACACCCCCTACACCCCCTCTCTACCCTACACCCCTCTCTACCCTACACCCCTCTCTACCCTACACCCCCTCTCTACCCTACACCCCCTCTCTACCCTACACCCCCTCTCTACCCTACACCCCCTCTCTACCCTACACCCCCTCTCTACCCTACACCCCTCTCTCTACCCTACACCCCCTCTCTACCCTACACCCCTCTCTCTACCCTACACCCCCTCTCTACCCTACACCCCCTCTCTACCCTACACCCCCTCTCTACCCTACACCCCCTCTCTACCCTACACCCCCTCTCTACCCTACACCCCCTCTCTACCCCCCCCCTCTCTACCCTACACCCCCTCTCTACCCTACCCTACCCCCCTCTCTACCCTACACCCCCTCTCTACCCTACACCCCTCTCTACCCTACACCCCCCCTCTCTACCCTACCCTACACCCCCTCCCCCTACACCCCTCTCTACCCTACACCCCCTCTCTACCCTACCCTACACCCCCTCTCTACACCCCCTCTCTACCCTACACCCCTCTCTACCCTACACCCCCTCTCTACCCTACACCCCCTCTCTACCCTACACCCCCTCTCTACCCTACACCCCCTCTCTACCCTACACCCCCTCTACCCTACACCCCCTCTCTACCCTACACCCCTCTCTACCCTACACCCCTCTCTCTACCCTACACCCCTCTCTACCCTACACCCCCTCTCTACCCTACACCCCTCTCTACCCTACACCCCCTCTACCCTACCCCCTCTCTACCCTACCCCCTCTCTACCCTACACCCCCTCTCTACCCTACACCCCTCTCTACCCTACACCCCCCTCTCTACCCTACACCCCCCTCTCTACCCTACACATTATGTTTTTTATTCCAGGGTCGTTGCTCTATCACCTCTATCCACATTTCTTGGTTTTGGTAGGTTTTAAAAGTCACAGTGGGAACAACATCCCCTATACACTTCCTGATAAACTCAGTCACCGTGTCCGTGTATACATCAATGTTATTCTCAGAGGCAACCCGGAACGTATCCCAGTACGCGTGATCAAAACTATCTTGAAGCATGAATTTCCGATTGGTCAGACCAACGTTGAACAGACCTTAGCACGGATACTTCCTGTTTGAGTTTCTGCCAGTATTTTTTTATAGAGTAGCTTACTGACTGTTGAACTAGATTGTTTGTTTATTTTGTCTCAATCCAAGATTTAATTTAGACATAGATTGTTTATATTGTCTCAATCCAATATTTAATTTAGATATGGATATTTAAGAACCTGTGTTTGTCAGGTTCTGGTTACCTTTTGCATTATACTGTATAAGTATAATGGAAGAGTGTCTTCTGCCTTGAGAGAGTTTTGATCAGTGGAGGCTGGTGGGTGGAGCTATTTGAGGACGGGCTCATCGTAATGGCTGGAATGGAATTAATGGAATGGAGTCAAACATGTGGCATCCATTTGTTTGATGTGTTTGAAACCATTCCATTCTAGCCACTACAATAAGCCTGTCCTCCTATAGCTCCTCCCACCAACCTCCTCTGATTTAGATAGCACCCACATTGGATGATTGTGACTATGCGCTAGTGTGACAGAATATACAAATGAGCGGGTAAATGACCACACAGAAGAATGGACAATAAGCCAGTTACTCAGCCATTAGCCATGCTCCAGGCTGAGATGATGAATCACTGTATCATATCAACACACAAGCTCAAGCCAGGAAATGCACATCATAGAAAACCCAAAACAGAATCATCAGTGTTTGCACACATTGTAACTTTGTCAACTGTGCAGTATTTGTCAGGCATTGAAGGATTGATTTGTTCTCCAGTGGGACGTGAATATTGTATTTATTCAGTTTACTACTTCCTGACTGTATATATTCTTGCCCGGCGACCCCCCCCGCCCGGCGACCAAGGGGGTCACATCATATGTTAGAAAAACGCTTGTCACATGTCTTGTCTTATCATCAGGGGAATGATAATGGCAAGGGGAAGTCATCAACATTTTCAAATAAACAGTAGATATTATTTCATTGTTTTTACCTCTTCAAATATATAAACGCAACATGCAACAGTTTAAAAGATTTTACCGAGTTACAGTTCATATAAGGAAATCAGTCAATATAAATACATTAATTAGGCCCTAATCTATGGATTTCACATGACTGGGCAGGGGTCCCGCAGGTGAAGAAGCCGGATGTGGAGGCCCTGGGCTGGCGTGGTAGAGAAATTAACATTCAATTCTCTGGCAACAGCTCTGGTGGACATTCCTGCAGTCGCTCCCTCAACTAGAGACATCTGTGGTGTTGTGTGACACAACTGCACATTTTAAAGTGGCCTTTTATTGTCCCCAGCAGACGGTGCACCGGTGTAATGATCATGGTGTTTAATCAGCTTCTTTATATGCCATATCTGTCAGGTGGATTGATTATATTGGAAAAGGATAAATGCTCACTAACAGGAATTATTTTTATTTCAGCTCATGAAACATAGGACCAACACTTTACCTGTTGCGTTTATATTTTTGTTCAGCATAATTTGAAAGGAAGGATAAACTCTAACATAGGAGTTACCTTTCAAGTTTATAGGCATTTTCATTAAGAGCAGCTGTTTAGCTGGTAAACAAAGGTTAGCCATGTGTTGGCAAAAATGTATTAAGTCAAGAAAGCTTACCAGCAGCCAGCACCACCACCTATTGACTGGTAGCCTGTTGACTGGTAGCCTGTTGACTGGTAGCCTGTTGACTGGTAGCCTGTTGACTGGTAGCCTATTGACTGGTAGCCTGTTGACTGGTAGCCTGTTGACTGGTAGCCTGTTGACTGGTAGCCTATTGACTGGTAGCCTGTTGACTGGTAGCCTGTTGACTGGTAGCCTATTGACTGGTAGCCTATTGACTGGTAGCCTGTTGACTGGTAGCCTATTGACTGGTAGCCTGTTGACTGGTAGCCTATTGACTGGTAGCCTGTTGACTGGTAGCCTGACTGGTAGCCTATTGACTGGTAGCCTGTTGACTGCCTATTGACTGGTAGCCTGTTGACTTGCCTGTTGACTGGTAGCCTATTGACTGGTAGCCTGTTGACTGGTAGCCTGTTGACTTGACTGGTAGCCTGTTGACTGGTAGCCTATTGACTGGTAGCCTGGTTGACTGGTAGCCTGTTGACTGGTAGCCTGTTGACTGGTAGCCTGTTGACTGGTAGCCTATTGACTGGTAGCCTGTTGACTGGTAGCCTGTTGACTGGTAGCCTGTTGACTGGTAGCCTGTTGACTGGTAGCCTGTTGACTGGTAGCCTGTTGACTGGTAGCCTGTTGACTGGTAGCCTATTGACTGGTAGCCTATTGACTGGTAGCCTGTTGACTGGTAGCCTATTGACTGGTAGCCTGTTGACTGGTAGCCTATTGACTGGTAGCCTGTTGACTGGTAGCCTGTTGACTGGTAGCCTATTGACTGGTAGCCTGTTGACTGGTAGCCTATTGACTGGTAGCCTGTTGACTGGTAGCCTGTTGACTGGTAGCCTATTGACTGGTAGCCTGTTGACTGGTAGCCTGTTGACTGGTAGCCTGTTGACTGGTAGCCTGTTGACTGGTAGCCTATTGACTGGTAGCCTGTTGACTGGTAGTCTATTGACTGGTAGCCTGTTGACTGGTAGTCTATTGACTGGTAGCCTGTTGACTGGTAGCCTGTTGACTGGTAGCCTGTTGACTGGTAGCCTGTTGACTGGTAGCCTATTGACTGGTAGCCTGTTGACTGGTAGCCTGTTGACTGGTAGCCTATTGACTAGTAGTCTATTGACTGGTAGCCTGTTGACTGGTAGTCTATTGCCTGGTAGCCTGTTGACTGGTAGCCTATTGACTAGTAGTCTATTGACTGGTAGCCTGTTGACTGGTTCTATTGACTGGTAGCCTGGACTGGTAGTGTTGAACCTATTGACTGGTTCCTAGCCTTAGCCTGTTGACTGGTAGTTTGACAAGTCTATTGACTGGTAGCCTGAAGTCTAACTGGTAAACTGGTAATTGACTGGTAGCCTGTTGACTGGTAGCCTGTTGACTGGTAGCCTTTGACTGGTAGCCTGGTAGCCTATTGACTAGTAGTCTATTGACTGGTAGCCTGTTGACTGGTAGTCTAACTGGTAGCCTTTGACTGGTAGCCTGTTGACTGGTAATTGACTGGTAGCCTAACTGGTAGCCTGTTGAATAATAAATAAAAGCCTGTTGACTAAAATAAAAGCCTTGACTGGTAGACTATTGACTGGTAGTCTATTGACTGGTAGACTGGTATTGACTGGTAGCCTATGTAGTAGTCTATTGACTGGTAGTCTATTGACTGGTAGACTATTGACTGGTAGACTATTGACTGGTAGCCTATGTAGTCTATTGACTGGTAGCCTATTGACTGGTAGCCTATTGACAGGTAGACTATTGACTGGTAGCCTATGTAGTCTATTGACTGGTAGCCTATTGATTGGTAGACTATTGACTGGTAGCCTATTGACTGGTAGCCTATGTAGTCTATTGACTGGTAGTCTATTGACTGGTAGACTATTGACTGGTAGACTATTGACTGGTAGCCTATGTAGTCTATTGACTGGTAGCCTATTGATTGGTAGCCTATTGACTGGTAGCCTATTGACTGGTAGCCAGATTTTTCAAAGCCTATGTCAGATACTCCAGTGAGTGTAATTTGCTTGACATTAGGTGTTGAGAAATGTCATTAGAATGAATGTAATTCAAAATGTGTTTATTCTGTTGTTGATCGTGATATTCATAACAACATTGGGGGGGATGTCTATGTGTCTTATATTCTAGGTACCTGGTATTCTACTGCCCCCAGGACATGGTGTACTCCTGTACTGCCCTCTTCCCTGTGCGTCTGGTGCTGACGGGCATGAAGGAGGTGACCCGCACATGGAAAGTCCTGGGGGGCGTGGCTGAGGCACACAGCAAGTACAAGGATGGACTGCTGGTGATGATCGCTATAGGATGGGCTAAAGGTAGGCATATCACTTTTTTAATATATACTGTACATATATATATATATATATATACACAGACAAGTCTCTCTTCATGGTGTAGTATAATTTGTTTTTAAGGTAAGTACCTTTGTTTATTGTATACTGACAAGTACATGACAGGGCCAAAAGTATGTGGACACCCCTTTAAGTTATTGGATTAGGCTATTTCAGCCACACCCGTTGCAGACAGGTGAATAAAATCGAGCACACAGTTATGGAATCTTTATAGACAAAAATTGGTAGTAGAATGGACTTTCAGTGACTTTCAATGTGGCACCGTCATAGGATGCCACCTTTCCAACAAGTCAGTTCGTCAAATTTCTGCCCTGCTAGATCTGCCCCGGTCAACTGTAAGTGCTGTTATTGTGAAGTGGAAACGTCTAGGAGCAACAACGGCTCAGCCTCAAAGTGGTAGGCCACACAAGCTCACAGAATGAGACCACAGAGTGCTGAAGTGCGTAGCGAATAAAAATCGTCTGTCCTTGGTTGCATCACTCACTACCGAGTTCCGAACTGCCTCTGGAAGCAACGTCAGCACAAGAACTGTTCATCGGGAGCTTCATGAAATGGATTTCCATGGCCGAGCAGCTGCACACAAGCCTAAGTTCACCATGCGCAATGCCAAGTGTCGGCTGGAGTGGTGTAACGCTCGCTGCCATTGGATTTTCGAGATGTGATGAATCACGCTTCACCATCTGGCAGTCCGACGGAGGAATCTGGGTTTGGTGGATGCACAACCTGCCCGAATGCATAGTGTCAACTGTAAAGTTTGGTGGAGAAGGAATAACGGTCTGGGGCTGTTTTTCATGGTTCGAGCTAGCCCCCTTAGTTCCAGTGAAGGGAAATCTTAACTCTAAAGCATACAATGACATTCTAGACGATTCTGTGCTTCCAACTTTGCTACCAACAGTTTGGGGAAGGCCCTTTCCTGTTTCAGTATAATAATGCCCCAGTGCACAATGCGAGGTCCATACAGAAATGGTTTGTCAATATCGGTGTGAAGAACTTGACTGGCCTGCACAGAGCCCTGACCTCAACCCCACGAACACCTTTGGGATGAATTGTAACGCCGACTGCGGGCCAGACCTAATCGGCCAACATGATTTTGGAATGAGATGTTCGACACGCAGGTGTCCATATACTTTTGTGTATATGTTGTGAATGCAATGCACACAACCATACAGATTAAGGGCTTGTAAGTAAGCATTTCACTGTAAGGTCTACCTATACCTGTTGTTGCGCAAGTGACAAATACAATTTGATTTGATTCTGTGAACTTCTGGCCACCATGCGCTATGCTAGGGAACCACTACACAGTGGTGTAGTTCAGAGTAAATACAGTTTATCCACCTTTTGCAGGAAAATGCATTGAAAGTATAGGCAGCGTTACCTCTTTTACTGCGACCAACAGTCAGAGTTTACCCACCTATTTTTATTTTTACCACTACATCACCGGTAGCACTGTACGTGTACAAGCATGTGGAAGATATGGCCAGATCTAGTACACACACGCAGATATATAAACTCTCCCCCACACATTTAATATAAATTGGTTATAAATCCATTTGAGGGGGGCTGTTGGTAATCAACAAGACAAGTTTCAGGAACGTAATGGAAATTAAACTCATTACTATTGTGGTTATTAGTCCTGACCTTTTGGTCCGTATGAATGCTTCTAAATAACATGAGGTTGCATTGACACTAATTGTGATCCTGAAGATTATAGTTTCGCTGTTCAGACCTGTGCTTTGAATAGCAAGCAGCCCTTACACATCACAAAGAAATAGAGCTATCTGATTTGACTTTGTTGAGTTGTTATTAGACATTAAGGCTATTCAGCTACTAGCCTGGTTTCAGATCTGTTTGTGCTTTATAGCAAACTCCTTTTTATGCCAAACAGACCATAGGAGCCAGACAGCACAAACGGTTCTATAAAGATGTTCTACCAGTCCAGGACAATGACGCAGGGTCGTATCTCTTTCTCTTCAGGTGCTGGAGGAGGTCTGATCAGTAATTTTGAACAGCTGGTCAGAGGAGTCTGGAAGCCAGAAACCAATGAGCTTCTCAAGATGACCTAGTAAGTCCCCTCCTCTCCCAGAGCTGGTACTGTAGGATCAGTTAGTAATTCCCCTGCTCTCCCAGAGCTCGTACTGTAGGATCAGTTAGTAATTCCCCTGCTCTCCCAGAGCTCGTACTGTAGGATCAGTTAGTAAGTCCCCTCCTCTCCCAGAACTCGTACTGTAGGATCAGTTAGTAATTCCCCTGCTCTCCCAGAGCTCGTACTGTAGGATCAGTTAGTAATTCCCCTCCTCTCCCAGAGCTCGTACTGTAGGATCAGTTAGTAAGTCCCCTCCTCTCCCAGAGCTCGTACTGTAGGATCAGTTAGTAATTCCCCTGCTCTCCCAGAGCTCGTACTGTAGGATCAGTTAGTAAGTCCCCTCCTCTCCCAGAACTCGTACTGTAGGATCAGTTAGTAATTCCCCTGCTCTCCCAGAGCTCGTACTGTAGGATCAGTTAGTAATTCCCCTCCTCTCCCAGAGCTCGTACTGTAGGATCAGTTAGTAAGTCCCCTCCTCTCCCAGAGCTCGTACTGTAGGATCAGTTAGTAAGTCCCCTCCTCTCCCAGAGCTCGTACTGTAGGATCAGTTAGTAATTCCCCTCCTCTCCCAGAGCTCGTACTGTAGGATCAGTTAGTAAGTCCCCTCCTCTCCCAGAGCTCGTACTGTAGGATCAGTTAGTAAGTCCCCTCCTCTCCCAGAGCTCGTACTGTAGGATCAGTTAGTAAGTCCCCTCCTCTCCCAGAGCTCGTACTGTAGGATCAGTTAGTAATTCCCCTGCTCTCCCAGAGCTCGTACTGTAGGATCAGTTAGTAATTCCCCTGCTCTCCCAGAGCTCGTACTGTAGGATCAGTTAGTATGTCCCCTCCTCTCTGAGGCCTCGTACTGTAGGATCAGTTAGTATGTCCCCTCCTCTCTGAGGCCTCGTACTGTAGGATCAGATCCTGCCATTAGCATATGCTTGTCTCAAAGATTAAGCCATGCAAGTCTAAGTACACACGGCCGGTACACACGGACAGTGAAACGGCGAATGGCTCATTTAATGAGCCACTGTACCGGCCGTGTATACTGAGACTTGCATGGCTTAATCTTTGAGACAAGCATATGCTACTGGCAGGATCAACCAGGTAGCAACTCACAACTTAGATGTTGTACCTGTCCCCTCCTCTCTGAAGCCTCGTACTGTAGGATCAGTTAGTATGTCCCCTCTTCTCTGAGGCCTCGTACTGTAGGATCAGTTAGTATGTCCCCTCCTCTCTGAGGCCTCGTACTGTAGGATCAGTTAGAAGGAGGATAGAATAATGTGTCTGTTTGTGTTGTTTATAGCTAACTCCTATGTTCGGCATGACAAGGACTAGCAACGCGCATGACCCGCCCTCCTGAGGATCTGTCTTTTTTCAGCCATCTATTTCCTGTGCAAAATCCACTTGTCATTTAAATCTCGCTGGATTCATTGCATTCATTTTACTCCTGCTACTCTTTCATACTTCTGTCTTTTTTTGCCCCGTTAACTTTACGACCACGTAAAGATTTGTAATGACCTGTCAAACACATCCCAGTAATGGCTGAAATGGACTCAATGGAATACATTGTCTTTCCGTTGCCTCTATAAGAACGATAAAGCTTAGTCGGGATTTAACGCACCATCTCAACACTTACACGAGAAGAAAGATAACTTTATTTTTATGGGTGTTATTTTTTGTGGATTTGAAAAAAGTTATAATTTAATATAATTGAAATGATTACTAATGAAATGCCTTGAAATGAAAGCTACTTCCCGAAAATTAACATTCAGATTGTACTGATGTTATGTCTGATCTCGCAAACATTGGAAAGTCTGTATACATGTTGATAGGTGTAATCTAGAGCCAAGCATGTTGATTTTTAATCTGAGGGCATCCGGCTGTTGACACACCTTGTTGAATTATGCAGCAGAACGTGACAACAACAGTAATTCATGACGCAGTCTATACAGCACAGGTGATTGCATGTAGGCCTAGGCCCCTAGATAGAGCAAGGTTTTGGTGGTTTCAGCCACGCCCCACCCCTTTACGTTAATGTATGCAAATATGCAAATACACCGGGGTGTTTATGCAAATGAAGCACATATAATTTTCTTTATTTTAACACAAAATAATACATTTGACAATAAATTGAATATCTGAATTCAAATAAAACCCTGGACTCATTATTTGTTAGAATGTTTGGAGTATCTTCATCCATTGTCCAAATGTTGCATTTATTACAATTGTTTAAAAAGACCAATTGACAATTTTGATGACTGTTGCTACAATGACGTGTCAAACTCATTCCATGGAGGGTCGAGTGTCTGCGGGTTTTCGCTCCACCCTTGTACTTGATTGATGAATTAAGGTCATTAATTACTAAGGAACCCCCCTTACCTGGTTGTCTAGGTCTTAATTGAAAGAAAAAAAGAAAAACCTGCAGACACTCAGACCCCGGTGGAATGAGTTTGATACCTCTGATGTAGGCTTTACAGCACAAACTGAACTGAGACCAGGCTAGGTCTGTGTAATGTTGTACACAGAAACCGAATTATGTAATTGGAGAGAGAGAGAGAGAGAGAGAGAGAGAGAGAGAGAGAGAGAGAGAGAGAGAGAGAGAGAGAGAGACTCTCTCCTAGATCTTCTGTCAGACCTGGGCCTGACAGTTAATCTCAGTAAGACACCATTGCCCTAGAGCACACAAACAACTATATATACCTTGGCCTAAACATCCACAAAGCTTTAAATGAGCTGAGTTGACAAGGCAAGAAGGGCCTTCTATGCCATTCAAAGAAACATAAAATTCGACATACCAATTAGGATCTGGCAAAAAATACTTGAATCAGTTACCCAACAAAGAATGCATGCAAAGAAGAATTAGGCCGACATCCGCGAATTATCAAAATCTAGAAAAGAGCCGTTTAATTCTACAACCACCTAAAAGGAAGCGATTCCCAAACCTTCCATAACAAAGCCATCACCTACAGAGAAATTAACCTGGAGAAGCATCTCCAATCCAAAGTTAAATCTAGAATCGGCTTCCTATTTCGCAACAAAGCCTCCTTCACTCATGCTGCCAAACATACCCTCGTAAAACTGACTATCCTACCGATCCTTGACTTCGGCGATGTCATTTACAAAATAGCCTCCAACACTCTACTCAGCAAATTGGATGCAGTCTATCACAGTGCCATCCATTTTGTCACCAAAGCCCCATATACTGCCCACCTCTGCGACCTGTATGCTTCCATTGGCTGGTCCTCGCTACATATATGTCACCAAACCCACTGGCTCCAGGTCATCTATAATTCTTTGCTAGGTAAATATCTCAGCTCACTGGTCTCCAGCACAACCCACCTGTAGCACGCGCTCCATCAGGTATATTTCACTGGTCATCCCCAAAGCCAACACCTGCTTTGGCCGCCTTTCCTTCCACTTCCTGCTGCCAATGACTGGAAGGAATGGCAAAAATCGCTGAAGTTGGAGACTTATATCTCCCTCACTAACTTTAAGCGTCAGCTGTCAGAGCAGCTTACCGATCACTGCAGCTGTACACAGCTCATCTGTAATTAGCTCCTTCCAACCAACTACCTACCTCATCCCCATATTTGTTTTAGTTTTTCTGCTCTTTTGCACACCAGTATTTCTACTTGCACATCGTCGTCTGCACATATACCACTCCAGTGTAAATTGCTAAATTGTAATTACTTTGCCACTATAGGCCTATTTATTGCCTTACCTCCTTATTTATTTTGCACACACTGTATACAGATTTTTCTATTGTGTTATTGACTGTATGTTTGTTTATCCCATGTGTAACTCTGTGTTGTTTTTGTCGCGTTGCTCTGCTTTATCTTGGCCAGGTCACAGTTGTAAAGGAGAACTTGTTCTCAGCTGGCCTACCTGGTTAAATAAAGGTGAAATAAAATCAATGAAAAAAGAGAGAGAGTTCTGTTCATAGCCATAATGATGAAGTTACTGACCTGACTGACCTCTGACTGTGTGCAGCCCTACTAAGATCACCCTGATAGGAGCAGTGCTGTTCGCCCTGCAGCAGACCCAGTACCTGGCCATCCAGAAGCACCACCTCATGCTGCTGTACACCGTCTTCACTGTTGTCAACAAAGTCAGTCACTAACCTGATCCTAACCCTAGCCCTATCCCTCAACCCTAACACTCACAGGGCAGGGCCTCTACAAAGACATAGGGCCAGTTTCCTGGACCCAGATCAAGCGTAGTCCCAGATCTGTTTGTGCTATATAGCCAACTCCTATGATCATTGTGGCACAATCAGATCTGGGATCAAGATAGATAAAGCCTACACCTGGACCAAAAAGCATGTTCAATGGAGAATCTCAACTACAATTTAGTCCAGAAATGGCTTCAATCTTGATCTGGGAATCCTCCCAATACATAATGTTTATGGAAATCAAAAACATTCTTTCTCCATGTTGACTGTCTCACAACATCCAGTCCATGTTATTTGAATGACCTATCTTATACTTATATTTAGTTATGACTCAACTCTAGTCTTGTATTGCCTCTAGCAGGAGAATTTTGCATCATTTTCTTCTCGTTGCATCATTCCTCCTCCATCCTCTCACAATGAGTGATGTCTCCTGCTCTTGACATCTTGCAAATCTAATCACAGGTTCTCAGAACTCGCCCAACTGTTCGATTAGAGTTACATTTAATCTGATAAATCATACGATAAATCGTGTCTACTTCTTTATTAGTCACTGTTGTAGTCATTCTCATCACTCCATCCTGCCTCTCCATCTCTTTAAATACTTCCATCTATTCGTTTTCCCCCCCAGACAAGTATGACGCTGACCGGCTCCTCCTCTTCGCCCTTCGCTCCCATCGAGTCTGTTGTGCACCGCACGTTCTTTGCCGGGCCGTCGCCATCCTTCACCTCTGAGACCAAGACCTCTGTAGTGAAGAAGGGCACCGGTGAGAGTTTGAACAGAGCAGCGGTCCCTGAGACCTCCAAGGCCCCAGGGTCCTCGTCCAAGACTGCAGAACACAACAGGGGAAAGGGCTCACCAAAGAAGGACAAAGTGCAGTCGGAGAGCACTGAGACAGAGAGCTGCAAGAAGAGTGACTAGAGTCCTTATACTGCATTGTAGTGTATAGAAATAGAATCTATAGAACGGACAGTTGTTTAGCACACTGCAATTTCACTGGTAAAGCCATGGGTGCACTTAATGGGGCTGTCCATTCTATAAATGATATTTATATTCTGTACGGCCCTTCTTATCCTGGCTAGGACAATCTATTCTCTGTGTCCTGTGGCACTGTCATCCTGTGATAGGTCCCAATTTGCTACCACGCCTTTTTTTGTCCTAACCCTTTGATGTTTGTAGATCTGTAAGGTGGAAGCAATATGGTAGAAGCTTCACTACACTGCTTAGGTTCATTGTACACCTATCCAGAACCTTCAGATCTTCAAATATGGAACGGTTATGGGCGAGCGGGAGGAGTACGAAGCAAATTGGGTCTGTCTGTCCCACTCTAGAAAGAGAGCAATAGAATATGTGCTGATTTTCATATATTATACATTAACATAGCTTTATAATCCTTTTCTAATTCTGCGATGATGGATCCTGTTTTCTACAGAGTTTTGGTGAAAAATACTGTTCACTATTGTCCACCACAGCCACTATTTATCTGTATATTAATAATAATATATTCTGTTTTATGTACCCGCATATTTCCTACTATGAAATGTTTTAAGATTTTACATGACAATTTATATAATTATTACTCAGGTCTTCTATTATATTTACGCTTAAGAAAATGCACTTGAATGCAGGAATGTCTAAATGGAATACTTTTTGCAGCTGCAAACACTGCCACTTCTGTGAACTTTAAATTCTATTGAAAAGTAAATGTTCACTTGCACTTTAATCTGACTTGTTGTCGTTCTTATCACAACCGAAATACAAAAACTTGGACATTTGTAAACATCTGTGTGATAAACCTTTAGTTTATAACCTTTTTTAGTTCATCAACTTTTAGTTCATACAAGTAATGTATCTACTGAGTGGAGGAGTGGTCTAAGGTACTGCATCTCAGTGCAAGAGGTGTCACTACAGTCCCTGGTTCAAATCCAGACTGTATCACATCTGGCTGTGATTGAGAGTCGGGCGGCGCACAATTGGCCAAGCGTCGTTTGGCTTTGGCCGGGGTAGGCAGTCGTTGTAAATAATCATTTGTTCTTAACTGTCTTGCCTAGTTAAATTAATCATGTTTTCAGATACACAGCCTCCATGCTCTGTGGAGTCAGTTGTTATCAATGTATTTGAAATATTCACATATTTCCTCCGTGATATTTTGATCATTGGCAAGGTTCTATAGCTGTTGTTATTGTTAGCTGTGGTCATGTCCAGGGCAAGACACATTTAACAAGGCAAACAGAGGAAAGGTCAGATTTAGCTGAAGAAATACATCAATATCTCAGTCTGCTTTACATTTAATTGGAAAAGAGGTGCAATTCTTTTAATTATGTCATTTGTGCAATGTGCTGCCCTTATCTGTGTCTCTATCTATGGCTTGTAATTGCCCTAATGTTGTCTCTGATTTAGAACAGAAACCAACGGGAGCTCACAGACGTAACCTTTCTTCCTTTAAGATGAAAAAAGAGTGAAACATTGCATCATTGTAGCATCAGAATGTGATTGATACTTCATCCACTTTAAGCAGCGTAGGAAAATAAAATCCTGAAATCCCTTCAGACTAGAAGTAAATGAGTGTTGTAGCAGATATCTGTCCATCTGTAATGATCAAAGTCCACAGAGGTGCCACCACCTCCACACTTTAATTAGAGTACCATCTACCTCTTGTGTGTGTACTGAGTATCAGGGTGAACTCTGAGCCCTGGGAAGTTTAAAGTAACATTTACAGGCAGGGATTCTCTCTCTCTCTCTCTCTCTCTCTCTCTCTCTCTCTCTCTCTCTCTCTCTCTCTCTCTCTCTCTCTCTCTCTCTCTCTCTCTCTCTCTCATAGAATGATGCAGGTGAGGAACAGCTCTGCTCCCAGCCTAGCCCCCCCCGATACACAAAGACCGTGGCATGGCCTGACAGGCCTGGGCAGGGGTCCCAGAATAAGCCAAGGGCATGGCATGCTGACTGTCTGGTTGTCTCTCTGTGTCAAATGGAAAGGAGAGAGGAGATTAGGCTGGAATGGCTGCTCAGTTAAATAGAGGGTCTGTGTTCCAAATGGCACCTGCTTTTGACCAGTGCCCAGAGGACTCTGACTTTAACCAGTTAAAGTCAGACCATGAACACTCTATTATTCAAATGCTGGAAATTCAATTTAAAACAATATCACCACCCATGATGACATCACATCCCAAGCACCAGGCATACACAACAGAGCTGTTGCTTGACAAATGGGCACGCTAGTTACCATACCAACAGAATGCTGGTTGCAGGGAGATTCTAATGTGTTTTAATCCCTTCCACCTGGACCGATTTGCCCTCTGATGTCAGTTGGAAATCCACACGGAATGATTCTCATTTAAATCCCAACCAACTGTAACAGACAGTCAGCAGAGTGTATTCCCTGGAGCTCTGGTCAAAAGCAGTGCACTATTTAGGGAATAAAGTGCTTCAGATGCACCCTCAGACTGGAGAGGCACACTATCACCCCCACCACTTGGTATTTCATCATCACGGTAGAAAGGGGTGCATGTACAGGTGTCTTCCACCGGGGGGCATGGGGTGTCCCTCCATGTCTGGCTGGAGGAGGAGAGGAGAAAGGCAGCTATAGGCCGGGACGGGAGGAGAGGACGGTGCTGGTGGGCTGGCCAGCTGGGGGCTCCTCTCCCTCAGAGGGAATGGTAGCTGTCCACAGCACAGCCACAGAGTGGCACGTCCCTAACAAAGGCGGGCAGAGTCCATCAAAACCAAACAAAGAGACCTCAGTCACACACACACGGCAGGCAGACACACACACGCATGAAAGTGCACATACACGGACACACATGTATGGACGTGCACACACACTTACACACACACACTTCCCACCAACGACCAGCAACCAGTCGTGCAGCCAGACGCAGATAAAGACCCTGTGTACATCCTTCTCCACACACACCAATACCTCACCCACACCAATACTGAACACACACCAATACTGAACACACACCAATACTGAACACTCACACCAATACCTCACCCACAACAAAAATATATATTTTTTAAAGTACCTCACCCACACCAATACCTCACCTACACCAATACCAAACACACACCAATACCTCACCCACACCAAACACACACCAATACCTCACACACACCAATACCTCACCCACACCAATACCTCACCCACACCAATACCTCACCCACACCAATACCTCACCCACACCAACACACCAAACAACCCACACCAATACCGAACACACACAAAACCCCGAACACACACACCAATACCAACACACCAATACCTCACCCACCCAATACCGAACACACACCAATACCGAACACACACCAATACCGAACACACACCAATACCACAACACACACCAATACCGAACACACCACCAACACACACCAATACCGAACACACACCAATACCGAACACACACCCGAACACACACCAATACCGAACACACACCAATACACACCAATACCGAACACACACCAATACCGAACACACACCAATACCTCACACACACCAATACCGAACACACACCAATACACACAATACCAACACACACCAATACCGAACACACACCAATACCGAACACACACCAATACCACACACCAATACCGAACACACACAATACCTCACCCACACCAATACCGAACACACACCAATACCAATCACCACACCAATACCGAACACACACCAATACCTACCGAACACACACCAATACCGAACACACACCAATACCGAACACACACCAATACCTCACACACAATACACACACACCAATACCGAACACACACCAATACCTACCGACACACACCAATACCGAACAACACCAATACCGAACACACACCAATACCGAACACACAATACCGAACACACACCAATACCGAACACACACCAATACCGAACACACACCAATACCGAACACACACCAATACACACACCAATACCGAACACACACCAATACCGACACACACCAATACCGAACACACACCAATACCGAACACACACCAATACCGAACACACACCAATACCGAACACACACCAATACCGAACACACACCAATACACACAACACACACCAATACCGAACACACACCAATACCGAACACACACCAATACCGAACACACACCAATACCGAACACACACCAATACCGAACACACACCAATACACCAATACCGAACACACACCAAACCGAACACACCAATACCACACACCAATACCGAACACACACCAATACCGAACACACACCAATACCGACCACACACACACCAATACCGAACACACACCAAAACCGACACACACACCAATACCTCACACACCTCACCAATACCGAACACACACCAATACCGAACACACACCAATACCGAACACACACCAATACCGAACACACACCAATACCGAACACACACACAATACCGAACACACAACACACCAACACACACCAATACCAACACACACCAATACCGAACACACACACCACACACCAATCACACACACCAATACCGAACACACACCAATACCGAACACACACCAATACCGACCACACACCAATACCGAACACACACCAATACCGAACACACACACCAATACCTCACCCACACCAATACCTCACACACACCAATACCGAACACACACCAATACACACCAATACCGAACACACCAATACCGAACACACACCAATACCACCAACACACACACAATACCGAACACACACCAAACCGAACACACACCAATACCGAACACACACAATACCGAACACACACCAATACCGGAACACACACCAACACCAATACCGAACCGAACACACACCAATACCGAACACACACCAATACCGAACACACACCAATACCGAACACACACCAATACCGAACACACACCAATACACCAAAACCGAACACACACCAATACCTCACACACACCAATACCTCACCACACCAATACCTCACCGACACACACCAATACCGAACACACACCAATACCGACACACACCAATACAGACACACACACAATACCGAACACACACACCAATACCAACACACCAATACCGAACACACACCACCAATACCGAACACACACACCAATACCAGAACACACAATACACCAATACCGAACACACACCAATACCGAACACACACAAAACAATACCGAACACACACACCAATACCGAACACACACCAATACACGAACACACACCAATGCCGACACACACCACACCAATACCGAACACACACCAATACCGAACACACACCAATACCGACAACACACACCAATACCGAACACACAATACACACCAATACCGAACACACACACCAATGCAGAACACACACCAATACCGAACACACACCAATACCGAACACACACCAATACCGGACACACACCAATACCAACACACACCAAAACCGAACACACACCAATACCGAACACACACCAATACCGAACACACACACCAATACCGAACACACACCAATACCGAACACACACCAAACCGAACACACACCAATACCTCACACACCAATACCGAACACACACCAATACCTCAACACACACCAATACAGAACACACACCAATACCGAACACACACCAATCCGAACACACACCAATACCAACACACACCAATACCGAACACACACCAATACCGAACACACAAAACCGAACACACACAATACCTCACACACCAATACCGAACACACACCAATACCGAACACACACCAATACCGAACACACACCAATACCGAACACACACCAATACCGAACACACACCAATACCACCCACACACACCAATACCAACACACACCAATACCGAACACACACCAATACCGAACACACACACCAATACCTCACCCACCTCAATACCGAACACACACCAAACACACACCAATACCGAACACACACCAATACAGAACACACACCAATACCGAACACACACCCAATACCTCACACACACCAATACCTCACACACCAATACCGAACACACACCAATAACACACCAACACACACCAATACCTCACCCACACACACCAATACCTCACACACACCAATACCGAACACACACCAATACCGAACACACACCAAACCGAACACACACCAATACCGAACACACACAATACCGAACACACACCAATACCGAACACACACCAAACCGAACACACACCAATACCGAACACACACCAATACCGAACACACACACCAATACCGAACACACACCAATACCGAACACACACCAATACCGAACACACACCAATGCCTCACCACACCAATACCTCAACACACACCAATACCTCACACACAATACCGAACACACACCAATACCGAACACACACACCACCGAACACACACCAAAACACACCAATACCGAACACACACACCAACACACACCAATACCGAACACACACCAATACCGAACACACACACCACACCAATGCCTCACACACACACCAATGCCGAACACACACACCAATACCGAACACACACCAATACCAACACACACCAATACCGAACACACACCAACCAATACCGAACACACACCAATACCGAACACACACCAATACCGAACACACACCAATACCGCACACACACACCAATACGAACACACACCAATACCGAACACACACCAATACCGAACACACACCAATACCGAACACACACCAATACCGAACACACACAATACCGGAACACACACCAATACCGAGACACACACAAATACCGACACACCAAAACCGAGACACACACCAATGCCAACACACACAATACCGAACACACACCAATGCAACACACACCAATGCGAACACACACCAAAACCGGACACACCAATACCTCACACACCAATACCGAACACACACCAATACCGAACACACACCAATACCGAACACACACCAATACCGAACACACACCAATAACGGAACACACACCCAATGCAGACACACACAATACCGAACACACACCAATACCAGACACACACCAATACGAACACACACACCAATACCCGAACACCACACAATACCGGACACCAATACCGAACACACACCAATACCGAACACACACCAATACCGAACACACACAATGCAACACACACCAATGCCGAACACACAATACCGGACACACGCAATGCCTCCCCACACCAATACCTCACCCACACCAATACCTCACACACCAATACCGAACACACACCAATGCCGAACACACACCAATACCGAACACACACCAATACCGAACACACACCAATACCGAACACACACACCAATACGGAACACACACCAATACCGAACACACACCAATACGAACACACACCAATACCGAACACACACCAATACAGACACACACACCAATACCGAACACACACCAATACCGAACACACACACACCAATACAGAACACACACACCAATACCGAACACACACCAATACCGAACACACACCAATACCGAACACACACCAATACCGAACACACACCAATACCGAACACACACCAATACCGAACACACCAATACCGAACACACACCAATACCGAACACACCAATACCGAACACACACAAAAACTGAACACACACAATGCCGAACACACACCAATACCGACACACCAATACCGAACACACACCAATGCCGAGACACACACCAAAACCGAACACACACCAATACCTCACACACACCAATACCAACACACAATACCAACACACACCAATACCAAACACACACCAATGCAGACACACCAATGGGACACACACAATGCCGGACACACACAATACCGAACTACACCAATGCACCGAACACACACTCAAACCTAACACACACACAATACCTCAACACACACCAATACCGAACACACACCAATACCGAACACACACACCAATACCGAACACACACCAATACCGGAACACACACCAATACCGACACACCCAATGCCGAACACACACCAATACCGAACACACACCAATACCGAACACACACCAATACCGCACACACACCAATACCTCACACACCAATACCAAACACACACCAATACCTCACACACACCAATACCTCACACACACCAATACCGAACACACACCAACACACACACCAATACCTCACCCACACCAATACCTCACACACACCAATACCGAACACACACCAATACCGAACACACACCAATACCGAACACACACCAATACCGAACACACACAACACACACCGACACACAATACAACACAAAACCGAACACACACCAATACCGAACACACACCAAAACCGACACACACAATACCTCACACAACCAATACCAAATACAGACACACACCAATACCTCACACACACCAATACCGAACACACACCAATACCGAACACACACCAATACCGAACACACACCAATACCGAACACACACCAATACCGAACACACACCAATACCAACACACACCAATACCGAACACACACCAATACCGAACACACACCAATACCTCACACACACCAATACCTCACACACACCAATACCTCACACACACCAATACCTAACACACACCAATACCAAACACACACCAATACCTCACACACACCAATACCTAACACACACCAATACCGAACACACACCAATACCAAACACACACCAATACCGCACCCACACCAATACCTCACACACACCAATACCGAACACACACCAATACCGAACACACACCAATACCGAACACACACCAATAACACACACCAATACCGAACACACACAAACCAACACACACCAATACCGAACACACACCAATACCGAACACACACCAATACCGAACACACACCAATACCAACACACCAATACCTCACACACACCAATACCGAACACACACCAATACCAAACACACACCAATACCGAACACACACCAATACCGAACACACACCAATACCGAACACACACCAATACCGAACACACACCAATACCGAACACACACCAATACCGAACACACACCAATACCGAACACACACCAATACCGAACACACACCAATACCAAACACACACCAATACCGCACACACACCAATACCGAACACACACCAATACCGAACACACACCAATACCTAACACACACCAATACCGAACACACACCAATACCGAACACACACCAATACCGAACACACACCAATACCGAACACACACCAATACCGAACACACACCAATACCGAACACACACCAATACCGAACACACACCAATACCGAACACACACCAATACCGAACACACACCAATACCGAACACACACCAATACCGAACACACACCAATACCGAACACACACCAATACCGAACACACACCAATACCGAACACACACCAATACCGAACACACACCAATACCGAACACACACCAATACCGAACACACACCAATACCGAACACACACCAACACACACCAATACCGAACACACACCAATACCGAACACACACCAATACCTAACACACACCAATACCGAACACACACACAATACCGAACACACACCTCACCCAATACCGAACACACACCAATACCGAACACACACCAATACCAAACACACACCAATACCGAACACACACCAATACCGAACACACATCCTCCATGTCTTTATTCAACCTTGATCTAAGGTGGGGTTTTTTTTTTCAAAAGTAAAGTACATTAGCTACACTACAACATATGACATCCAAGATTTGGATTACAAATGTATGGTCTATCTTGTGTTTCTCACTGCCCCTGAAGCAAACACTATTGTATGGTGTTGGTGGTGTGTTCCTTCAGTTGTGTGATTGATAGTCGTCTGACTATCCTCTGGCCTTACAGTTGAAAGTGACAGGCTTCCCAGCTAACAATTCTAGGGAGAGAGAACGTTTTTATAATGTTAACCGTAATGTTTCCCAGATGTTTGAGTGTTCAGTTTTCCATTAGTTAGGGGAACATTCTATGTATGTTAACAAAACAAACATCCTGAGAACCTATTTAGCATGTTGTTAAAGATAGTAGAACATTCCCTCAATGTCAGACAGAACCTACAGAGAACGTGGTTGACAGAATATCCAATATTTATGTTCTAGACACGTTTCATTGGAACACTGAAAATAACATTTCTTTGTACAGTTTTCTGAGGGTTAGGAGAATATTGCATCAACTTCCCACCAATCGTACACAGAACATGGTTGTCGTGTTCTCAGAATGTAAAATATTAATGTTTTAGACACGTTGCAGGAACATTTATGTGTATCAGAAATCAGTGTACCCCCCCCCCAAAAAATGGTTTCATTACAAATCCCGCCTTGCTACTGTTGCCGAGCCCATCAAGGCCCTGATTGGTGAACTACTGATCTGATCCATTCACAGCTCTTTGTCTGTTGTCAAGTTTAAAGACACACATACGCAGTGTTTTTAAACATACGCTGTTTTCAACTTACATATTTGACACACTTTGACATATATGATTACATTATGCATGTTCGTTTTTAAAAAAGTACTTATGATTCAGCATGTCCTCACCTTGGATTTGAACTCACAACCTCTTGGTTCATGGCATTCTAATATTTTTTGCTACATCACCATTTCTGTGTCAATTAACAATTAGTATGACTATTTTCTCATCATTGATTTGATTGACTTATTCAAGCAATTTTAGTGATCTAATGTTGTTGCAGCATTTTACCTTGTTTTAATGTTACTGAATCACTATGATCAGCAATCGTTGTTCTTGAGTGTGCCTTTCAACAGAACTGAAATCTACTTCAAAGTGCAGTTTAGAATATCTACATAAATTCAGCAATTGCATTCTTCTATTACCCTGTAAGAGGGGGAGGGGGGGGGGAGCAAGGTTCTGACAGATGAGTGTGTCTTGGTGATGGCAAGGACACACCCAAGAAACACCCACATCAAACCACACCCCCAACCCAACTCAGGTTTGGCTTCTGTCATGGCCGCCAGAATTTCTTCAGGAGCAAGCCCAAAAAACGAGGCCAAATCAGCGGGTGCAGCTCCCCTTTAAAATATAATTTAGGGGTGTTGAAACTGTTTGCCAAATAATGACATTAACAAGTTTTGCTAAGAATGTGAGAGAATAACGTGACTCAAACTCAGGTCACCAGCGACGAACACCCAAACCACTGTTGCAATAAGGGATATCCCTAGGGCATGTGCTTATTAGGCCAGTGTCCAGACGTGAACCCCAACCCCCCCTCCATAAGCACTTGTGTAGATCTGAAACAACTGGATAGGTGTAAACAATAAGGGGAATGCACTTTGAAGTAACTTCAGCTCTGTTATAAGGTACGCTCAAGAACAACCATTCCCAGATGTTTGAGTGTTCAGTTAACAACCAATCGTGAATAATGATGAGTGAGAAAGTTACAGATGCACAAATATCATACCCTTAATAAGACATGCTAACCTTTCAATAATACAATAACATGGGAGGTTAGCATTTTTGGGGAGGTATGATATTTATGTGTCTGTAACTTTCTCACTCATCATTATTCACGATGTATTCAGGACTATCTGTATTCATGGTAGCATGCACATTAATGTAGAAGTGTTCTTATTTTAAATAAAAAAGTGACTCCAAAATGACACAATAAATGAATACCCATTCATTTCTGTTGGGCACAAAATTATCTGAAACAAACAGCAAATGCATCCAACAAGTTAGTAAAGTCGCAAGCTTGATGTAGTCATTACGTGCTAAGAATATGGGACCAAATATTAAGCTTTTGACGACTTGAATAAACATACTGTTCCTAGGCCGTCATTGAAAATAAGAATTTGTTCTTAACTGACTTGCCTAGTTAAATAAAGGTAAAATAAAAATACAATAAAATTTGTTTCAATACTTTTGCTCCCTGAAATGGGGGGGACTATGTACAAAAAGTTCTGTAATTTATAAACTGTTCACCAGTTATGGATGAAAATACCCTCAAATTAAAGCTGTCATCACTTCAAATCCAAAGTGCTGGAGTCCAGAACCAAAACAACAAATGTGTCACTGCCCCCAATACTTTTGGAGCTCACTGTATCTTATGTTCTGAGAACATGGCAACCATGTCCTGTGTATGCTTGGTGGGACGTTGATGGAATATTCTCCTAACCCTCAGAAATCTGGACACATGAACGCTCTTGCAACATCCCATAAAACGCATCTAGAACATTAATGTTGTATATTCTGAGAACATTGTAACTACTATCTAGATGAGTTCTACTCGACATGAAGGGAATGTTCTCCTAACTTTAACACCAAAACCTGACATAGAATGTTCCCCTAACTAATGAAAAACTGGACACTGAAACACTAGGGGAACATTACTAAAACGTTCTCTCTCCCTAGAATTGTTAGCTGGGAAGAGAGAGATATTTCCATCTTTTAATACATCTTCTGTTTGGCTCGAAAGGAGCAGAAAGCACCAACATGGTTGATGTTGCCAAGCTCTAGTCAGATTTGTACTAACGAGAGAGCGTGACCATGAGCCAGACAGAGAGAGAGAGAGAGAGAGAGAGAGAGAGAGAGAGAGAGAGAGAGAGAGAGAGAGAGAGAGAGAGAGAGAGAGAGAGAGAGGGAGAGGGTTCAAGGCTTTCAGCGCAATGGTGTCACGTCAGGCCATCATGACAGAGCAGCAGTGATGCACACTGCCTCTTTTCAGATAGAGAGAGAGAGAAAGAAAGGGAAAGAGATAGAGAAAGGAAGTGTGATAGAGAAAGGGAGAGATATATAGAGAGAGAGAGCGAGATAGAGCGACCTGAACTGAATGCCAAAGCAACCCGCTGTCTGAGCTCTGAGCCCAGGCTATTCAAGATCTGACTTGTATAGTAGGAACAGCTGCAAAGAGAATGTAAAAAATGGAGCTGGCCTGGTACTCGCTCTTTAGAATGAGGAGAAAGCAAGTACCAACTGAACCAAATACAAAATGTTCTCTTGTTCTGCAATTCAATTTGAGGGTCAAAAGAGTAGCATGAAACTAAATCACTAATGTTCCCAACTGTTTCTAACAGGTGTTTTGGAGCTTCTTTTAAACTGTGGTTCTATCATCTTGGCTATGGAAGGTGAATCTGTAGTTCCTCTCATCTTGGAGATGGAAGAAGAATCTGTAGTTCCTCTCATCTTGGTGATGGAAGAAGAATCTGTAGTTCCTCTCATCTTGGCTATGGAAGGTGAATCTGTAGTTCCTCTCATCTTGGTGATGGAAGAAGAATCTGTAGTTCCTCTCATCTTGGCTATGGAAGGTGAATCTGTAGTTCCTCTCATCTTGGTGATGGAAGGTGAATCTGTAGTTCCTCTCATCTTGGTGATGGAAGGTGAATCTGTAGTTCCTCTCATCTTGGTGATGGAAGGTGAATCTGTAGTTCCTCTCATCTTGGAGATGGAAGGAGAATCTGTAGTTCCTCTCATCTTGGCTATGGAAGGTGAATCTGTAGTTCCTCTCATCTTGGTGATGGAAGGTGAATCTGTAGTTCCTCTCATCTTGGTGATGGAAGAAGAATCTGTAGTTCCTCTCATCTTGGTGATGGAAGGTGAATCTGTAGTTCCTCTCATCTTGGTGATGGAAGGTGAATCTGTAGTTCCTCTCATCTTGGTGATGGAAGGTGAATCTGTAGTTCCTCTCATCTTGGTGATGGAAGGTGGAATGGAAGGTGAATCTGTAGTTCCTCTCATCTTGGTGATGGAAGATGGAAGAATCTTGGAGATCTGTAGTTCCTCTCATCTTGGCTATGGAAGGTGAATCTGTAGTTCCTCTCATCTTGGCTATGGAAGGTGAATCTGTAGTTCCTCTCATCTTGGCTATGGAAGGTGAATCTGTAGTTCCTCTCATCTTGGAGATGGAAGGTGAATCGTTCCTCTCATCTTGGCTATGGAAGGTGAATCTGTAGTTCCTCTCATCTTGGCTATGGAAGGTGAATCTGTAGTTCCTCTCATCTTGGAGATGGAAGGTCTGTAATCTGTAGTTCCTCTCATCTTGGCTATGGAAGGTGAATCTGTAGTTCCTCTTGGCATCTTGGGAAGAAGAATCTGTATGGAAGGTGAATCTGTAGTTCCTCTCATCTTGGAGATGGAAGGTGAATCTGTAGTTCCTCTCATCTTGGAGATGGAAGGTGAATCTGTAGTTCCTCTCATCTTGGAGATGGAAGGTGAATCTGTAGTTCCTCTCATCTTGGTGATGGAAGGTGAATCTGTAGTTCCTCTCATCTTGGCTATGGAAGGTGAATCTGTAGTTCCTCTCATCTTGGTGATGGAAGAAGAATCTGTAGTTCCTCTCATCTTGGTGATGGAAGGTGAATCTGTAGTTCCTCTCATCTTGGTGATGGAAGGTGAATCTGTAGTTCCTCTCATCTTGGCTATGGAAGGTGAATCTGTAGTTCCTCTCATCTTGGCTATGGAAGGTGAATCTGTAGTTCCTCTCATCTTGGTGATGGAAGGTGAATCTGTAGTTCCTCTCATCTTGGAGATGGAAGGTGAATCTGTAGTTCCTCTCATCTTGGATGGAAGGTGAATCTGTAGTTCCTCTCATCTTGGCTATGGAAGGTGAATCTGTAGTTCCTCTCATCTTGGAGGAATCTTGGTGAATCTGTAGTTCCTCTCATCTTGGCTATGGAAGGTGAATCTGTAGTTCCTCTCATCTTGGAGATGGAAGGTGAATCTGTAGTTCCTCTCATCTTGGCTATGGAAGGTGAATCTGTAGTTCCTCTCATCTTGGAGATGGAAGGTGAATCTGTAGTTCCTCTCATCTTGGAGATGGAAGGTGAATCTGTAGTTCCTCTCATCTTGGGCTATGGAAGGTGAATCTGTAGTTCCTCTCATCTTGGCTGATGGAAGGTGAATCTGTAGTTCCTCTCATCTTGGTGATGGAAGGGAATCTGTAGTTCCTCTCATCTTGGAGATGGAAGGTGAATCTGTAGTTCCTCTCATCTTGGTAGATGGAAGGAAGAATCTGTAGTTCCTCTCATCTTGGTGATGGAAGGTGAATCTGTAGTTCCTCTCATCTTGGCTATGGAAGGTGAATCTGTAGTTCCTCTCATCTTGGCTATGGAAGGTGAATCTGTAGTTCCTCTCATCTTGGCTATGGAAGGTGAATCTGTAGTTCCTCTCATCTTGGCTATGGAAGGTGAATCTGTAGTTCCTCTCATCTTGGCTATGGAAGGTGAATCTGTAGTTCCTCTCATCTTGGCTATGGAAGGTGAATCTGTAGTTCCTCTCATCTTGGTGATGGAAGGTGAATCTGTAGTTCCTCTCATCTTGGCTATGGAAGGTGAATCTGTAGTTCCTCTCATCTTGGTGATGGAAGGTGAAGAATCTGTAGTTCTTCTCATTCCTCTCATCTTGGTGATGGAAGAAGAATCTGATGGAAGGTGAATCTGTATCTTGGAAGGTGAATCTGTAGTTCCTCTCATCTTGGCTATGGAAGGTGAATCTGTAGTTCCTCTCATCTTGGTGATGGAAGGTGAATCTGTAGTTCCTCTCATCTTGGATGATGGTAGTTCCTCTCAAGAAGAATCTGTAGTTCCTCTCATCTTGGATGGAAGGTGAATCTGTAGTTCCTCTCATCTTGGAGATGGAAGGTGAATCTGTAGTTCCTCTCATCTTGGAGATGGAAGGTGAATCTGTAGTTCCTCTCATCTTGGAGATGGAAGGTGAATCTGTAGTTCCTCTCATCTTGGAGATGGAAGGTGAATCTGTAGTTCCTCTCATCTTGGCTATGGAAGGTGAATCTGTAGTTCCTCTCATCTTGGAGATGGAAGGTGAATCTGTAGTTCCTCTCATCTTGGAGATGGAAGGTGAATCTGTAGTTCCTCTCATCTTGGAGATGGAAGGTGAATCTGTAGTTCCTCTCATCTTGGAGATGGAAGGTGAATCTGTAGTTCCTCTCATCTTGGCGATGGAAGGTGAATCTGTAGTTCCTCTCATCTTGGAGATGGAAGGTGAATCTGTAGTTCCTCTCATCTTGGCTATGGAAGGTGAATCTGTAGTTCCTCTCATCTTGGCTATGGAAGCTGAATCTGTAGTTCCTTTCATCTTGGGGATGGAAGGTGAATCTATCTTGGCATCTTGGCTATGGAAGGTGAATCTGTAGTTCCTCTCATCTTGGTGATGGAAGGTGAATCTGTAGTTCCTCTCATCTTGGCTATGGAAGGTGAATCTGTAGTTCCTCTCATCTTGGTGATGGAAGGTGAATCTGTAGTTCCTCTCATCTTGGTGATGGAAGGTGAATCTGTAGTTCCTCTCATCTTGGTGATGGAAGAAGAATCTGTAGTTCCTCTCATCTTGGTGATGGAAGAAGAATCTGTAGTTCCTCTCATCTTGGTGATGGAAGGTGAATCTGTAGTTCCTCTCATCTTGGTGATGGAAGGTGAATCTGTAGTTCCTCTCATCTTGGCGATCTAAGGTGAATCTGTAGTTCCTCTCATCTTGGAGATGGAAGGTGAATCTGTAGTTCCTCTCATCTTGGCGATGGAAGGTGAATCTGTAGTTCCTCTCATCTTGGTTTATCTAGTCAGGTGAAGGCTTCCTTGATGTGATGAAACAATCTATCGTCTCTTTTTGTTATGATCAGACAGATACATAGTTTAGATTGAGGTTCACTGGAGCAGCAGTATCCATGGACCAAACATCCATGAACTAACTCAATGTTTTGGAACTTCTTGTAGTCTGTAGACTAGTTCCTCAGCTTGGTTTATTTAGTCAGCTGAAGGTATCAGTCTCTTTTAATAAGGTCTCCTTTATACTATGATAAAAGAGCACACACAGGGAACGGAAGGATCATGATCATGTTCCTCTGACCCCCCCCCTCTTTTATTTGAGGTGAGCAGATGGCTGTTCTTCTCTAGTGTGACACTCCTCTCATTCTGGGTCCTTTTCATCAAGTCTTACAAAGCCATTATAGTAGACAGACTGTACCTTATGTGAGCAGCAGAATCATGAAGGAAACATTCAACATAATGTCTGAGGACACTTTGTTCATAGCACAGTGCAGTATTGCTTACAGTATGTCGATGCTGTCTGTGGCTCTATGCTGCTCCCCCGAAATTACAGTGGGATTATGGTCTGCCTGTCTGTCTGTCTGTCTGTCTGTGGCTCTATGCTGCTCCTCCGAAATTACAGTGGGATTATGGTCTGTCTGTCTGTCTGTCTGTCTGTCTGTCTGTCTGTCTGTCTGTCTGTGGCTTATGGTCTGCTGTCTCCTCTGTCTGAAATTACAGTGGGATTATCTGTCTGTCTGTCTGTCTGTCTGTCTGTCTGTCTGTCTGTCTGTCTGTCTGTCTGTCTGTCTGTCTGTCTGTCTGTCTGTCTGTCTGTCTGTCTGGCTGTCTGGCTGTCTGTCTGTCTGTCTGGCTGTGGCTCTATGCTGCTCCTCCGAAATTACAGTAGGATTATGGTCTGTCTGTCTGTCTGTCTGTCTGTCTGTCTGTCTGTCTGTCTGTCTGTCTGTCTGTCTGTCTGTCTGTCTGTCTGTCTGTCTGTCTGTCTGTCTGTCTGTCTGGCTGTCTGGCTGTCTGGCTGTCTGTCTGTGGCTCTATGCTGCTCCTCCGAAATTACAGTAGGATTATGGTCTGTCTGTCTGTCTGTCTGTCTGTCTGTCTGTCTGTCTGTCTGTCTGTCTGTCTGTCTGTCTGTCTGTCTGTCTGTCTGTCTGTCTCTCCTATCACTCATCTCTCTCTATTTCTCTTGCTTTCTTTCTCCCCTGCTTTCTCCCCCTGGGGGACCCATATATCACAGTGTCCCCTCCATCCCTTCCACCCTCCCCCTCCCTCCTCTGTGCCCCTCCTGTATGCAAAGCAGGTGACAGGATCCAGGAGGTGGGCGTGTCCCCCCCGTCTCTTTCTCTCTCTCTCTCTCTCTCTCTCTCTCTCTCTCTCTCTCTCTCTCTCTCTCTCTCTCTCTCTCTCTCTCTCTCTCTCTCTCTCTCTCTCTAAACAATAAAAATTAACAGTAAACATTACACTCACCAAAGTTTAAAAATAATAAAGACATTTCAAATAAATTAACATGAATATGGGTTTGCTCTTCAACGGTTGCCCTTTTTTCTTGTGACAACAGGTCATAAATCTTGCTGCTGTGATGCACACTGTGTAATTTCACCCAATAGATATAGGAGTTTATCAAAATTGGGTTTGCTTTCAAATTATTTGTGGATCTGAGTAATTTGAGGGAAATATGTGTCTCTAATATGGTCTTGCATAATCAATGCTTGGAGTTGGTCAGAATTGCTCCATCATGCTGGAAAAGGATTTGTTCGTCACCAAACTGTTCCTGGATGGTTGGGAGAAGTTGCTCTCGGAGGATGTGTTGGTACCATTCTTTATTCATGGCTGTGTTCTCAGGCAAAAGTGTGAGTGAGCCCACTCCCTTGGCTGAGAAGCAACCCCACACATGAATGGTCTCAGGATGCTTTACTGTTGGCATGACACAAGACTGGTGGTAGTGCTCACCTTGTCTTCTCCGGACAAGCTTTTTGCCGGATGCCCCAAACAATCGGAATGGGGATTCATCAGAGAAGATGACTTTACCCCAGTCCTCAGCAGTCCAATCCCTGTACCTTTTTCAGAATATCAGTCTGTCCCTGATGTTTTTCCTGGAGAGAAGTGGCTTCTTTGCTGCCCTTCTTGACACCAGGCCATCCTCCAAAGGTCTTTGCCTCACTGTGTGTGCAGATGCACTCACACCTGCCTGCTGCCATTCCTGAGCAAGCTCTGTACTGGTGGTGCCCCGATCCCGCAGCTGAATCAACTTTAGGAGACGGTCCTGGCACTTGCTGGAATTTCTTGGGTGCCCTGAAGCCTTCTTCACAACAATTGAACCGCTCTCCTTGAAGTTCTTGATGATCCGATAAATGGTTGATTTGGTGCAATTTTACTGGCAGCAATATCCTTGCCTGTGAAGCCCTTTTTGTGCAAAGCAATGATGACAGCACGTGTTTCCTTGCAGGTAACCATGGTTGACAGAAAGAACAATGATTCCAAGCACCACCCTCCTTTTGAAGCTTCCAGTCTGTTATTCAAACTCAATCAGCATGACAGAGTGATCTCCAGCCTTGTCCTCGTCAACACTCACACCTGTGCTAATGAGAGAATCACTGACATGATGTCAGCAGGTCCTTTTGTGGCAGGGCTGAAATGCAGTGGAAATGTTTTTTGGGATTAAGTTCATTTGCATAGCAAAGAGGGACTTTGCAATTAATTGCAATTCATCTGTTCACTCTTCATAACATTTTGGAGTATATGCAAATTGCCATCATACAAGCTGAGGCAGCAGACTTTGTGAAAATTAATATTTGTGTCATTCTCAAAACTTTTGGCCACGACTGTAGTTTTGTTTTGATTGTGTTGTAATTTGTTTTATTCTGATTGATTGGATGTTCTGGTCCTGAAGCTTCAGTAGAACAGGTTTGTGAACCCAGCCCCAGGACCAGCTGGATGAGGGGACTATTTTCTTTGCTCAGCTCTTGGCATTGCAGGACTTGGTAATGATATGAAAGGTTTCCAAAACTTAACTGCTATTTTTTTTGTTTTTATTATTAGCGGATATTGGCCTAATTCTCTCTCTCTCTCTCTCTCTCTCAAAACTAATTTGAACTTCCTTTGACTGGCAGGAGCAGGACATTTTGTGTGTATGTGTGAGTGTGTGTGTGAGTGCATGTGTGTGTGTGTGTGTGTGTGTGTGTGTGTGTGTGTGTGTGTGTGTGTGTGTGTGTGTGTGTGTGTGTGTGTGTGTGTGTGTGTGTGTGTGTGTGTGTGTGTGTGTGTGTGTGTGTGTGTGTGTGTGTGTGTGTGTGTGTGTGAGTGTGTTTGTGGTGTTTAAATGTAGATCAATATTCAAGAAGAGTCTCCTCCTACCACTGGAAGAGCCACAGATGTCCACTCCATGTTTGGACAATCACATTGTGTCTGTCTGCAGCACAACGGACAGCAGCTGGCTGGTTTTGATGCACCATGCTGTGCGTCTTCTAGTCTATTATCTTACATGTGTAATACACTGCCTTTGTCTAATCTTGAGGAAAGATTTTGCTGCTCATAGAAAACCAACCTATTGAGAATAATCAGGCTTGATCCTCAGTGGTTTTGTTATCATATCTCCACAGTGATTTTGAAACTATCAATGTAATATATGATGAGACAACTCAGTTTGGCTATGGGACCATGATATCGTGTATTAGCTGAGTCAAATGAGCTTCTGAAGCAACTATGGGAATGATGAGAGAGAGAAGAATGGGAACAAGATGAGCTAGAACAATGAGAACAAGATGAGATAGAACAGTGGGAACAATATGAGCTAGAACAATGGGAACAATATGAGCTAGAACAATGGGAACAATGGGAACAAGATGAGATAGAACATTGGGAACAATGGGAGATAGAACAATGGGAACACTGTGATATACAACAATGGGAGATATAACAATGGAAACAAAACACTGGGAACAATGGGAACAATATGAGCTAGAACAATGGGAACAATGGGAACAAGATGAGATAGAACAATGGGAACAATGGGAGATAGAACAATGGGAACACTGTGATATACAACAATGGGAACAATGGAGTTAAACAACAATGGTAACAATACAAAACAACAATGGGAACAAGATGAGATAGAACAATGGGGACAATATGAGATAGAACAATGGGAACAAGATGAGATAGAACAATGGGGACAAGATGAGATAGAACAATTGGAACACGATGAGATAGAACAATGGGAACAATGAGTTAAACAACAATGGTAACAATATGAAAAACAACAATGGGAACAAGATGAGATAGAACAATGGGAACAAGATGAGATAGAACAATGGGAACAAGATGAGATAGAACAATGGGAACAATACGTTATACAACAATGGTAACAATACGAAAAACAACAATGGGAACAAGATGAGATAGAACAATGGGAACAAGATGAGATAGAACAATGGGGACAAGATGAGATAGAACAATGGGAACAAGATGAGATAGAACAATGGGGACAAGATGAGATAGAACAATGGGAACAAGATGAGATAGAACAATGGGAACAAGATGAGATAGAACAATGGGAACAAGATGAGATAGAACAATGGGAACACTGTGATATACAACAATGGGAGATAAGATAACAATGGAAACAAAACACTGGGAACAATGGGAACAAGATGAGCTAGAACAATGGGAACAAGATGAGATAGAACAGTGGGGGGACAAGATGAGCTAGAACAATGGGAACAATATGATAGAACAATGGGAACAATGGGAACAAGATGAGATAGAACAATGGGAACAATGAGTTAAACAACAATGGTAACAATACGAAAAACAACAATGGGAACAATATGAGATAGAACAATGGGGACAAGATGAGATAGAACAATGGGAACAATATGAGATAGAACAATGGGGACAAGATGAGATAGAACAATGGGAACAAGATGAGATAGAACAATGGGAACAAGATGAGATAGAACAATGGGAACAAGATGAGATAGAACAATGGGAACAAGATGAGATAGAACAATGGGAACAAGATGAGATAGAACAATGGGAACAATGAGTTAAACAACAATGGTAACAATACGAAAAACAACAATGGGAACAAGATGAGATAGAACAATGGGAACAAGATGAGATAGAACAATGGGAACAATAGGAGAAGAACAATGGGAACAAGATGAGATAGAACAATGGGAACAATGGGAACAAGATGAGATAGAACAATGGGAACAATACGTTATACCACAATGGGAACAATGAGTTAAACAACAATGGTAACAATACGAAAAACAACAATGGGAACAAGATGAGATAGAACAATGGGGACAAGATGAGATAGAACAATGGGAACAAGATGAGATAGAACAATGGGAACAAGATGAGATAGAACAATGGGGACAAGATGAGATAGAACAATGGGAACAAGATGAGATAGAACAATGGGAACAAGATGAGATAGAACAATGGTAACAATACGTTATACCACAATGGTAACAATACGAAAAACAACAATGGGAACAAGATGAGATAGAACAATGGGAACAAGATGAGATAGAACAATGGGAACAAGATGAGATAGAACAATGGGAACAATGGGAACAAGATGAGATAGAACAATGGGAACAAGATGAGATAGAACAATGGGGACAAGATGAGATAGAACAATGGGAACACGATGAGATAGAACAATGGGGACAAGATGAGATAGAACAATGGGAACAAGATGAGATAGAACAATGGGAACAAGATGAGATAGAACAATGGGAACACGATGAGATAGAACAATGGGAACAATACGTTATACCACAATGGGAACAAAACACTGGGAACAATGGGAACAATACGTTATACCACAATGGGAACAATGAGTTAAACAACAATGGTAACAATACGAAAAACAACAATGGGAACAATATGAGATAGAACAATGGGGACAAGATGAGATAGAACAATGGGAACAAGATGAGATAGAACAATGGGGACAAGATGAGATAGAACAATGGGAACAAGATGAGATAGAACAATGGTAACAATACGTTATACCACAATGGTAACAATACGAAAAAACAACAATGGGAACAAGATGAGATAGAACAATGGGGACAAGATGAGATAGAACAATGGGGACACGATGAGATAGAACAATGGGAACACGATGAGATAGAACAATGGGAACACGATGAGATAGAACAATGGGAACAAGACGTTATACCACAATGGTAACAATAAGAAAAACAACAATGGGAACACGATGAGATAGAACAATGGGAACACGATGAGATAGAACAATGGGAACAATACGTTATACCACAATGGTAACAATATTTGAAAAACAACAATGGGAACACGATGAGATAGAACAATGGGAACAAGATGAGATAGAACAATGGGGACAATACGTTATACCACAATGGTAACAATACGAAAAACAACAATGGGAACAAGATGAGATAGAACAATGGGAACAAGATGAGATAGAACAATGGGAACAATACGTTATACCACAATGGTAACAATACGAAAAACAACAATGGGAACACGATGAGATAGAACAATGGGAACAATACGTTACACCACAATGGTAACAATACGAAAAACAACAATGGGAACACGATGAGATAGAACAATGGGAACAATCAGGTTATACCACAATGGTAACAATACGAAAAACAACAATGGGAACAAGATGAGATAGAACAATGGGAACAAGATGAGATAGAACAATGGGAACAATGAGTTAAACAACAATGGTAACAATACGAAAAACAACAATGGGAACAAGATGAGATAGAACAATGGGAACAAGATGAGATAGAACAATGGGAACAAGATGAGATAGAACAATGGGAACAAGATGAGATAGAACAATGGGAACAAGATGAGATAGAACAATGGTAACAATACGTTATACCACAATGGTAACAATACGAAAAACAACAATGGGAACAAGATGAGATAGAACAATGGGAACAAGATGAGATAGAACAATGGGAACAAGATGAGATAGAACAATGGGAACAAGATGAGATAGAACAATGGGAACAATGAGTTAAACAACAATGGTAACAATACGAAAAACAACAATGGGAACAAGATGAGATAGAACAATGGGGACAAGATGAGATAGAACAATGGGAACAATGAGTTAAACAACAATGGTAACAATATGAAAAACAACAATGGGAACAAGATGAGATAGAACAATGGGAACAAGATGAGATAGAACAATGGGAACAAGATGAGATAGAACAATGGGAACAAGATGAGATAGAACAATGGGAACAAGATGAGATAGAACAATGGTAACAATACGTTATACCACAATGGTAACAATACGAAAAACAACAATGGGAACAAGATGAGATAGAACAATGGTAACAATACGAAAAACAACAATGGTAACAATACGAAAAACAACAATGGTAACAATACGTTATACCACAATGGTAACAATACGAAAAACAACAATGGGAACAAGATGAGATAGAACAATGGGAACAAGATGAGATAGAACAATGGGAACAAGATGAGATAGAACAATGGGAACAAGATGAGATAGAACAATGGGAACAAGATGAGATAGAACAATGGGAACAAGATGAGATAGAACAATGGGAACAAGATGAGATAGAACAATGGGAACAATACGTTATACCACAATGGGAACAATACGAAAAACAACAATGGGAACAAGATGAGATAGAACAATGGGAACAAGATGAGATAGAACAATGGGGACAAGATGAGATAGAACAATGGGAACACGATGAGATAGAACAATGGGAACAAGATGAGATAGAACAATGGGAACAATACGTTATACCACAATGGTAACAATACGAAAACAACAATGGGAACAAGATGAGATAGAACAATGGGAACAAGATGAGATAGAACAATGGGAACAATACGTTATACCACAATGGTAACAATACGAAAAACAACAATGGGAACACGATGAGATAGAACAATGGGAACAATACGTTACACCACAATGGTAACAATACGAAAAACAACAATGGGAACACGATGAGATAGAACAATGGGAACACGATGAGATAGAACAATGGGAACAATACGTTATACCACAATGGTAACAATACGAAAAACAACAATGGGAACACGATGAGATAGAACAATGGGAACAAGATGAGATAGAACAATGGGGACAATACGTTATACCACAATGGTAACAATACGAAAAACAACAATGGGAACAAGATGAGATAGAACAATGGGAACAAGATGAGATAGAACAATGGGAACAATACGTTATACCACAATGGTAACAATACGAAAAACAACAATGGGAACACGATGAGATAGAACAATGGGAACAATACGTTACACCACAATGGTAACAATACGAAAAACAACAATGGGAACACGATGAGATAGAACAATGGGAACAATACGTTATACCACAATGGTAACAATACGAAAAACAACAATGGGAACAAGATGAGATAGAACAATGGGAACAAGATGAGATAGAACAATGGGAACAATACGTTATACCACAATGGTAACAATACGAAAAACTACAATGGGAACAAGATGAGATAGAACAATGGGAACAAGATGAGATAGAACAATGGGAACAAGATGAGATAGAACAATGGGAACACGATGAGATAGAACAATGGGAACAAGATGAGATAGAACAATGGTAACAATACGTTATACCACAATGGTAACAATACCCCTTCTCAACAATGGGAACAAGATGAGATAGAACAATGGGAACAAGATGAGATAGAACAATGGGAACACGATGAGATAGAACAATGGGAACAAGATGAGATAGAACAATGGGAACAATACGTTATATAGATGGTAACAATACGAAAAACAACAATGGGAACAAGATGAGATAGAACAATGGGAACAAGATGAGATAGAACAATGGGAACAATACGTTATACCACAATGGTAACAATACGAAAAACTACAATGGGAACAAGATGAGATAGAACAATGGGAACAAGATGAGATAGAACAATGGGAACAAGATGAGATAGAACAATGGGAACACGATGAGATAGAACAATGGGAACAAGATGAGATAGAACAATGGTAACAATACGTTATACCACAATGGTAACAATACAAAAACAACAATGGGAACAAGATGAGATAGAACAATGGGAACAAGATGAGATAGAACAATGGTAACAATACGTTATACCACAATGGTAACAATACGAAAAACAACAATGGGAACAATACGTTATACCACAATGGTAACAATACGAAAAACAACAATGGGAACAAGATGAGATAGAACAATGGGAACAAGATGAGATAGAACAATGGGAACAAGATGAGATAGAACAATGGGAACAAGATGAGATAGAACAATGGGAACAAGATGAGATAGAACAATGGGAACAAGATGAGATAGAACAATGGGAACAAGATGAGATAGAACAATGGTAACAATACGTTATACCACAATGGTAACAATACGAAAAACAACAATGGGAACAAGATGAGATAGAACAATGGGAACAAGATGAGATAGAACAATGGGGACAAGATTAGATAGAACAATGGGAACAAGATGAGATAGAACAATGGGAACAAGATGAGATAGAACAATGGTAACAATACGTTATACCACAATGGTAACAATACGAAAAACAACAATGGGAACAAGATGAGATAGAACAATGGGAACAAGATGAGATAGAACAATGGGAACAATACGTTATACCACAATGGTAACAATACGAAAAACTACAATGGGAACAAGATGAGATAGAACAATGGGAACAAGATGAGATAGAACAATGGGAACAAGATGAGATAGAACAATGGGAACACGATGAGATAGAACAATGGGAACAAGATGAGATAGAACAATGGTAACAATACGTTATACCACAATGGTAACAAAACGAAAAACAACAATGGGAACAAGATGAGATAGAACAATGGGAACAAGATGAGATAGAACAATGGGAACAATACGTTATACCACAATGGTAACAATACGAAAAACTACAATGGGAACAAGATGAGATAGAACAATGGGAACAAGATGAGATAGAACAATGGGAACAAGATGAGATAGAACAATGGGAACAAGATGAGATAGAACAATAGGAACAATACGTTATACCACAATGGGAACAAGATGAGATAGAACAATGGGAACAAGATGAGATAGAACAATGGTAACAATACGAAAAACAACAATGGGAACTAGATGAGATAGAACAATGGGAACAAGATGAGATAGAACAATGGGAACAAGATGAGATAGAACAATGGGAACAATGGGAACAAGATGAGATAGAACAATGGGGACAAGATGAGATAGAACAATGGGGACAAGATGAGATAGAACAATGGGAACACGATGAGATAGAACAATGGGAACAAGATGAGATAGAACAATGGGGACAAGATGAGATAGAACAATGGGAACAATACGTTATACCACAATGGGAACAATACGTTATACCACAATGGGAACAATACGTTATACCACAATGGGAACAATACGTTATACCACAATGGGAACAAAACACTGGGAACAATGGGAACAATACGTTATACCACAATGGGAACAATGAGTTAAACAACAATGGTAACAATACAAAAAACAACAATGGGAACAAGATGAGATAGAACAATGGGGACAAGATGAGATAGAACAATTGGAACACGATGAGATAGAACAATGGGAACAATGAGATAGAACAATGGGAACAATGGGAACAATGGGAACACGATGAGATAGAACAATGGGAACAATGGGAACAAGATGAGATGAGATAGAACAATGGGGAACAAGATGAGATAGAACAATGGGGACAAGATGAGATAGAACAATGGGAACAAGATGAGATAGAACAATGGGAACAAGATGAGATAGAACAATGGGAACAAGATGAGATAGAACAATGGGAACAATACGTTATACCACAATGGTAACAATACGAAAAACAACAATGGGAACAATACGTTATACCACAATGGTAACAATACGAAAAACAACAATGGGAACAAGATGAGATAGAACAATGGGAACAAGATGAGATAGAACAATGGGAACAAGATGAGATAGAACAATGGGAACAAGATGAGATAGAACAATGGGAACAAGATGAGATAGAACAATGGGAACAAGATGAGATAGAACAATGGGAACAAGATGAGATAGAACAATGGGAACAATACGTTATACCACAATGGTAACAATACGAAAAACTACAATGGGAACAAGATGAGATAGAACAATGGGAACAAGATGAGATAGAACAATGGGAACAAGATGAGATAGAACAATGGGAACACGATGAGATAGAACAATGGGAACAAGATGAGATAGAACAATGGTAACAATAGTTATACCACAATGGTAACAATACGAAAAACAACAATGGGAACAAGATGAGATAGAACAATGGGAACAAGATGAGATAGAACAATGGGAACAATGTTATACCACAATGGTAACAATACGAAAAACTACAATGGGAACAAGATGAGATAGAACAATGGGAACAAGATGAGATAGAACAATGGGAACAAGATGAGATAGAACAATGGGAACACGATGAGATAGAACAATGGGAACAAGATGAGATAGAACAATGGTAACAATACGTTATACCACAATGGTAACAAAACGAAAAACAACAATGGGAACAAGATGAGATAGAACAATGGGAACAAGATGAGATAGAACAATGGGAACAATACGTTATACCACAATGGTAACAATACGAAAAACTACAATGGGAACAAGATGAGATAGAACAATGGGAACAAGATGAGATAGAACAATGGGAACAAGATGAGATAGAACAATGGGAACAAGATGAGATAGAACAATAGGAACAATGGGAACAAGATGAGATAGAACAATGGGGACAAGATGAGATAGAACAATGGTAACAATGAAAAACAACGATGGGAACAAGATGAGATAGAACAATGGGAACTAGATGAGATAGAACAATGGGAACAAGATGAGATAGAACAATGGGAACAATGGGAACAAGATGAGATAGAACAATGGGGACAAGATGAGATAGAACAATGGGGACAAGATGAGATAGAACAATGGGAACACGATGAGATAGAACAATGGGAACAAGATGAGATAGAACAATGGGGACAAGATGAGATAGAACAATGGGAACAATACGTTATACCACAATGGGAACAATACGTTATACCACAATGGGAACAATATGTTATACCACAATGGGAACAATACGTTATACCACAATGGGAACAATACACTGGGAACAATGGGAACAATACGTTATACCACAATGGGAACAATGAGTTAAACAACAATGGGAACAAGAATAGATAGAACAATGGGGACAAGATGACAAGATGAGATAGAACAATGGGAACAAGATGAGATAGAACAATGGGAACAAGATGAGATAGAACAATGGGGAACAAGATGAGATAGAACAATGGGGACAAGATGAGATAGAACAATGGGAACAATGGGAACAATGGGAACACGATGAGATAGAACAATGGGAACAATGGGAACAAGATGAGATAGAACAATGGGGAACAAGATGAGATAGAACAATGGGGACAAGATGAGATAGAACAATGGGAACAAGATGAGATAGAACAATGGGAACAAGATGAGATAGAACAATGGGAACAAGATGAGATAGAACAATGGGAACAAGATGAGATAGAACAATGGGAACAAGATGAGATAGAACAATGGGAACAAGATGAGATAGAACAATGGGGACAAGATGAGATAGAACAATGGGGACAAGATGAGATAGAACAATGGGAACAAGATGAGATAGAACAATGGGAACAAGATGAGATAAAACAATAGGAACAAGATGAGATAGAACAATTTGAACATTAAGATGAGATAAAACAATTTGAACATTAAGAGATACAACAATGGGAACAAGATGAGATGGAAGAATGGGAACAAGATGAGATACAACCATCAGTCTCACCTTTCTTACAGTTTATGATGTCATGGACCAGACCAGACCCAGCTTTAGTCCCAGCCCACCTCTGGAATGCCTCAAGTCAAGTCAATCCAGGACTTGGGAATGAGGAGAGATGAAGAGGAGAGATGAAGACGAGAGAGGAAGAGGAGAGATGAAGAGGAGAGATGAAGAGGAAAAACGGGCAACAGTTTGAAACCACAGCTGAGAAAAGTGGTGGACCAATAAGATGAAGCAGTGAAGAACACCCTTCTGTTGTCACAGAACTCACAAATGAATCTCCTCTTTTTACTTTAGTAACCATAAAACCTCCGTGTCTTTTTTGTAGAGCAACTCTGAGTATGTCATGCAGAGGTTCAGCAATGGTTTCACTCAGCACTGATCTAGTTTCTGACATCTCAGGGGAAGGAGCTGGATTCCCTCTCCATCTGTGTGAGATCAACAATTCATTCAGCTGGCAATCAGAGTGTCATGGTGGAAGTGGATCTGAGCCATGGTGCTCTAGAGACCTAATTTCCTCAATAAAGTGGCTGCGTCTGAAATGGAACCCTATTCACTATTTAGTGCACTACTTTAGACCAAAGACCTATGGGCCTCCCTATGGGCCCTGGTCAAAAGTAGTGCACTACATATGGAATAGGGTGCGATTTGGGACCCAGGGTCTCAGAATAATCTAGAGGAGCGTCACTGTTACCAGGGAAAATGAGGAATATTACAGTTGGTGCTGGTTGATGATGAAACACATAATGATACCATTCTACTGTACCGTGAGAAAGACCTACTCATCGTTCTGTTCTTATGAACAAACCACATTTGGATACATTTTCCAAGGAAGACCTGCCTGGCCAAGAGGGCCGCTGCAATTATATGCCTGAAGAGCGCGGTGGAGAGAACAGTGGAGAGAACGGTGGAGAGAATGGTGGAGAGAACGGTGGAGAGAACGGTGGAGAGCATGGTGGAGAGAACAGTGGAGAGAACGGTGGAGAGAACGGTGGAGAGAACGGTGTAGAGCACGGTGGAGAGAACAGTGGAGAGAACGGTGGAGAGAATGGTGGAGAGCACGGTGGAGAGAACGGTGGAGAGCATGGTGGAGAGAACGGTGGAGAGAATGGTGGAGAGCACGGTGGAGAGAACAGTGGAGAGAATGGTGGAGAGGACGGTGGAGAGAACGGTGGAGAGAACGGTGGAGAGCATGGTGGAGAGAACAGTGGAGAGAATGGTGGAGAGAACGGTGGAGAGCACGGTGAAGAGCACGGTGGAGAGCACAGTGGAGACCACAGTGGAGAGAACGAGATGATGGAGAGGACGGTGGAGAGCACAGTGGAGAGCACGGTGGAGAGAATGGTGGAGAGAACAGTCGAGAGAAAGAATGATGGAGAGCACGGTGGAGAGCACAGTGGAGAGAATGGTGGAGAGCACGGTGGAGAGCACAGTGGAGAGAACAGTGGAGAGAACGGTGGAGAGAACGGTGGAGAGAATGGTGGAGAGCACGGTGGAGAGAACAGTGGAGAGAACGGTGGAGAGCACGGTGGAGAGCACGGTGGAGAGCACAGTGGAGACCACAGTGGAGAGAACGGTGGAGAGGACAGTGGAGAGCACAGTGGAGAGCACAATGGAGAGAACGGTGGAGAGGACAGTGGAGCGCACGGTGGAGAGGATGGTGGAGAGCACGGTGGAGAGGATGGTGGAGAGCACGGTAGAGATCACGGTGGAGAGAACAGTGGATAGATTGGTGGAGAGATCGGTGGAGAGGACGGTGGAGAGAATGGTGGAGAGCACGGTAGAGAGAACGGTGGAGAGGACGGTGGAGAGAAGTCATTAATCACTGATGCAACGTCTCAAGGACTATTTTGGTTTGCAAATGTTCCCTGTGGCTTAGCATCATTGACCCTCTGACCAAGACCTTGTCATGTCAGATGTTTTAGAGCTCTGCTGCTCTCAGAATGCGTACTCTGGCCTGATCCTAGATCTGTCTCTGTCATGCCAAACACAAACATATCTGGGACCAGGCTATGCTTACTGTACACTAACAAATAAACATGGACAATGGAATGCTTACTGTACACTAACAAACAAACATGGACAATGGAATGCTTACTGTACACTACAAACACACATGGACAATGGAATGCTTACTGTACACTACAAACACACATGGGCAATGGAATGCTTACTGTACACTACAAACACACATGGACAATGGAATGCTTACTGTACACTAACAAACACACATGGACAATGGAATGCTTACTGTACACTAACAAACACACATGGGCAATGGAATGCTTACTGTACACTACAAACACACATGGACAATGGAATGCTTACTGTACACTAACAAACACACATGGACAATGGAATGCTTACTGTACACTACAAACACACATGGACAATGGAATGCTTACTGTACACTACAAACACACATGAACAATGGAATGCTTACTGTACACTAACAAACACACATGGACAATGGAATGCTTACTGTACACTAACAAACACACATGGACAATGGAATGCTTACTGTACACTACAAACACACATGGACAATGGAATGCTTACTGTACACTAACAAACCCACATGGACAATGGAATGCTTACTGTACACTACAAACACACATGGACAATGGAATGCTTACTGTACACTAACAAACACACATGGACAATGGAATGCTTACTGTACACTACAAACACACATGGACAATGGAATGCTTACTGTACACTAACAAACACACATGGACAATGGAATGCTTACTGTACACTACAAACACACATGGACAATGGAATGCTTACTGTACACTACAAACACACATGGACAATGGAATGCTTACTGTACACTAACAAACACACATGGACAATGGAATGCTTACTGTACACTAACAAACACACATGGACAATGGAATGCTTACTGTACACTAACAAACACACATGGACAATGGAATGCTTACTGTACACTACAAACACACATGGACAATGGAATGCTTACTGTACACTACAAACACACATGGACAATGGAATGCTTACTGTACACTAACAAACACACATGGACAATGGAATGCTTACTGTACACTAACAAACACACATGGACAATGGAATGCTTACTGTACACTACAAACACACATGGACAATGGAATGCTTACTGTACACTACAAACACACATGGACAATGGAATGCTTACTGTACACTAACAAACACACATGGACAATGGAATGCTTACTGTACACTACAAACACACATGGACAATGGAATGCTTACTGTACACTAACAAACACACATGGACAATGGAATGCTTACTGTACACTAACAAACACACATGGACAATGGAATGCTTACTGTACACTAACAAACACACATGGACAATGGAATGCTTACTGTACACTACAAACACACATGGACAATGGAATGCTTACTGTACACTAACAAACACACATGGACAATGGAATGCTTACTGTACACTAACAAACACACATGGACAATGGAATGCTTACTGTACACTAACAAACACACATGGACAATGGAATGCTTACTGTAC